>NW_006399759.1:153957-161497 GCF_000299155.1 Elephantulus edwardii | reverse complement strand
ACAAGAACAAACTGGGAGGAGGGTAGAGAGAATAGTGCAACAATGAATGAATGGAAACCCAAAATCTCTGTAAATGTTTATGAAAATTAATAAAATATAGAAAAAAAAACACAAAAAAAACCAAAAAAAAAAACCCCACATACCTGGCAGTCAATGAGGCGCCCCCACAGCCTTTGAAATTCCTTTTGGCCAAGTCGTCCATTCACTTCCAGCTGCATGGGGTGTTAAGGGTTAACCAGTCCAGCATGCAGCCAGCTGTGGGTCCTGCCAGCTGAGCACAAGGAGAAGTTCCATCCATCATCTAGCAACGTGGCCGGCCTACTGCCACCTACATGTGGCTCCAAGCCAGCTGACCCGGCTTATGATTTATTCCACAACAGAAAAATGGACAATTGAAAGGAGAAGGTGGATCTGAGGAAAGGGGAAACATCCCTTGTACCTGGGAGCGGTACATTTAAACATGGGCAGTGTGAGTGGGGCCCCTGGCAGGGCCTTGGGGGCTTTTTCCAGCTCCTGAAGCTCAGAGAGGTGTTTGGTGAGAGAGCACCTGGTGTGCACACTTGGGTGGATCTTTCCTCCAAAGCTACTCCCTGCCAGGCCACTCCAGGCAATGGGATCAATGACAGCAATGAAAGGTAGACAACTTGCGCCTAAGCAATCAGAGAGCTTAGTGATCTAGAGGGTAAGGGGATGTGCTGCCAACCCAAAGACATGCAGTTCAACACTGCTAGCTGACCCACAGGATAAAGTTAGGCAATCTCCTCCTGTGCCTTTTACTGAACCCCACTGGAGGTCAGCTCTGAGGGTGGTTCCAACTCCACAGCACAAAACAATAACCAAGGAATTGGAAAGGGTGCTGGCGGGTAAGTGTTGCTATTGTTGTGAACTGTTGATTCAGAACGGACCCTCAGCTGACTCTCTGGTGGGTTTTCAGAGGCAATTAACTACACGAGTGAAGATGGCCAATCCTTCTCCTGCGAGCAATTGGTAGATTTGAACTGCATGCCTTTGGGATTGCAGCTCAGCTTCTTGGCACCAGGCCACTAGAGCTCTCTGGTACATGAGTGGAAGGATGGAACAGACTTTGTCTGCTTTGCAAGGGCTTGTGAACATGACTGCCCCTGGGGCTGCCTCTCTCAGGCTGGAGGACTGCCTGGGGGCCTTTGTGATTCATCCACTGGGATGGGCAGTGTCTTGGAGTGATTCAAACCACAGCCCGCAGAGACAGGCTGATTGATGATTTCATCAAGAGGCTCTCTTGTTCTACAAGGGGCAGCATCGCTTTCCCAATCGAGTCTTGTTAGCGGCAAAGCTGCCGGGTGATCTGTCTCGCTCTCAGCTGAGATGGCAGAGCAGCAGCCACCTTAGAGCTGCAAGCTGGCCTCTGGGCCTGCAGCAGAGGCAGGAGGAGCACTAGAGAGGGCGCGAGCGCAGCACAGAGCTGGAGCCCTGCCCTTGACTCTGAGCACTTTTACTCGTAACCATGTACTTGGCAGAGTCACCAAACTGACTAGCTCTAGTCTTCTTACGATCAAAACTCATTGCCGTGGTGTTTAAACCAACTGATAGTTGACCCTCCAGTGGGTTTTCTGAGTCTGTAAATTACACAGGAAGAGACTGCCCATCTTTCTCCCGCTGAAGTCCTTCCTGGTGGATTTTAGCTGAAGGCGAGCCGTGGTGTCTGGGTTTCCCCGTACTGCTCCCTACAGACTGTGGCGCTAAAGTGCCCCCTCATTTTCAAACTCAGAATAATAATAATAATAACAACAACAACAACAATTGGGTAAATCTATTGTGTGGGTTGAAGAGTTGTCTACACATTGGAATGGTCCAAGAAATTATGGACTTGCTGAGTAACAAATTTAAATAGTGAAGACCCCTTAAGGGATGAGACGAGAGAGAAAACAAACAAAAAATAATTCCCACTGGAAGCATATAATAATCTCAGATCACAGATTTTTGGACCCTGAAAACCCCTGATTTCAAATCTGGGCATGGATCTTGAGAAGCTGTATGATTTGGGCAACTTGCTTAACCTCTCTGAATCTGTTTCTTCCATAGTATAACAAAACAATATGTAGGATGGTGAAGAAAAAACACTAATGCCAGCACACAGGTGCTTGCATGGTGGAAACTACTGACATTCAAGGCACTCTGGTTGTTCTAAAGAGTTGGCGAGCAGAAAATCTGCAGAAACCCAAGCTCTTGGGTGAGCTCTTAGAATCAAGGAAGAACAAGACATCTGGAGAGTGACCGTTCTCTGATGTCCTAATGAGACCCCTGGAACATTGAGGAGCATTTGGGTGAAGGGTTTTAGACATAATTGCAAAGGATACATCCATCAGAGCCACGAGGCTCCGGCACTCATCCAAGGAGAATGTGTTCTCTGAAGCTCCTGAAAGGAGAGAATGAGACTGATTCTCATTCAGTGGGTCTAACGTGGGGGTGGCCCAGCAGTGAGGATGACCATACCTTTCAGGAGTTCCTGGTTGAGCAGATTCTGAAGCTGAGCGGCATCAATGTCCAGCCCCTGTTCCAAACAAGAGAGGCATGCAGGGCCAGGTTAGTACTCAGGATTCCTTGAGCATGCTTGCTGTACTTAAAAGAACTCAGGGTTTGAAGCAATTCTCATAATGTGTCCTTCTCTCAGGACATTGCCTCTTCACAAAGCCAATGCTCCAGGCAGCAGGGATAACTCCCTCCCCTTCAAACAGGGATACCTATTATTCCCGAGGCACGGCGCATAGAAAGGGCTGGCATGGTGCCTGTGGGCTTGAGAGTGATGGAGATGTGAGGATGGCACAAAATAGGGCGTGATTCCTATCTGTTGTTGTTCATAGGGTCACTACGAATAGTAGTTGACTCAATAGTTACTCAACAACAACTAACACCATGGGTTGCTTTTCATCTAGGCCTTCTTACTCACTATTGAAACAAGAGTGGTGCCCTACCTTATGGGCTCTGGAGAATTCCTACCGGAAAGAATTATTGAGTGACTCAATCAGTGTTTAAGATATCATTTTCCTTCTGCTTCCAGAAAGAGGCTAGAGAAGGTATGACTTTTCCATTCTCTCTCTCTGGCCAGGGGAGATAAATATAGGAGAAATCTTGGCTAGGAGGAGTTGTTGAATATGGAGTGCATTACTAGGTGACCGTCTTCCCAGCCACCGAAACAAAGAGGGAAGTTTATTCCTGTTTCCTTAGATTAATAACAGGAAGCAATTGAGGTTGGGGGAGGCGGCTCATGATGGGGAGAGAAACTTCCTCACCTGAGCTTCTAGAGGTTTGTATTGCATTATATTTTCTAGTGGGGACACTGAATGACTATGAGCAGCGTCTCCTGTGACAGTTTCACAGAGAAACATAACTGTTCTACATGAGGCCACCTGGTAAAAGGTGAGGGGACTACGGGGCATTGTTACCCCCTGGGGAACTTTAACGTGGGAGCTGGAGGGAGGTCTCTCAGCAGATGGCTTTGCAGTGTGGCACCATGGCAAACAGAAGAAATTGCTCCTTGGGGTTTTCTGAGAACACCTGCTCTCAGTAGATAATAGAGACCCCATCCTTAACTATAGACTTCACCATCTAGAGCTATATGGAAAAGTAGCAAAAACCAACAACAATAACAAACAAAACCATCAACAAACAAACAAACAAATGCCTGTCCTCGTGGAAGCCCTCCAGCTAAAAGGATAACCCCTTATAATGCCCACTGAGGGGAAAAGTCTGCCAAAATTGGTCTTCAGATCATCCCTCAGTAGTTGATGTGCAAAGATTGTCTTGTGTAATGCCACCAATTGTGTTCTTCCCTCTGAAGAACCTCCCTTGGAACAAAAGTTACATGAGGATGAGGCTTAAATGGAATCAACTCCCTGATTTGGGGCATGGATCATGTTGACGTCCTTCTGCATGCCCCCACCCTGGAGTGTGGAATCTTCTAGGTGCTCAATAAACGTTCATCAATTAGACACGTGGATGGGAGGATGGGTGGACAGATCTGACCCACTGCAGAGTCAAAGCTCATAAGCAGACCTTGGGTTATGTTACCATCACCACTATGACTGAGGATGGAGGGAACTCATGATAGTAGTAGTAGGAGCAGCAGAACATCCTGGTACTAGTCTAAGGCGAATGAAACCAATGTAGGACGCCAGAAAAGAACATCCATCATGTAAATCAGTGACTATTTTGCTTTAAAATCCCTTTTGAGGACATAGACTTTGAAGAGGGTTTGCAAGTTGTACAGAATGATGCCAACTTGGCCCTGTGCAAGGATGCCTAGCCAAGGGGTGAAAATGGGCTGCAATCCAGTCTGTGTTCCACTTACCAGCCGTGCACCTTGGCACAGGCTGCATCTGTGCCTTATTCTAATTCCTGCAAAGGCCCCATATGGGCTACCAGTCACCTTCTGTGAGGACACACTCCACTGTTGCTGGAAAAGCTCCAATTAGGGAATCTGCACCATTTAATCATGAAGCAAATTAGGTTTTTTATTTTTATTTTAAGTGCAGGTACTTGGGCTGGGTTTGAGAATTTTGCCACCTGTCCTTGAAGAAATCTTGGTCGCAGGCCTCTTAATCAAGCCTGGCATATCACCGAGGGGCAGCTCATCTTAGTACAGGCATCTGTTCGGGGTTGGGGAGAGTTAATCGGTCTCAATTCAATTCAACAAAATTGATTGAGCACCTCCTCTGTGCCAAGGACAGGGATAAGTGTTGGGGACAAGGAAGGAATGTGATGTCATCCCTGACTTCAGGAGCTCACAGATAGGGGCCAGTCATTCTGGAAGGCCTTGTCATGCATCCAGTAGGGTGGTGCTTGAATCAGCCCACAGGGAGCGCCCAAATCCTGAGCTGATGGTAATTTCAAAGAGGATCACACTCAGCTGTTGCTTTGCAACTTTCATTGTAGCCCTGCTCTTTGATTCTTACTGTTGGCTCCCTGGGCCCAGCTCCCATCCTGCCCCTTTGGGCTGCCTCCTGGTTACCACTGACCCCTCAGCCCTCTGAACAGAGAGGTAGAGCCTGGCAGCCTCTCTGTCCTTGGCCTGTGCTTGGCCTCAGCCTGACACAGCGCAAGAGGGCATTAGGTCACTTTCTGATTCCCACCTGACCTGACTATTAACAGTAAAAGGACCATATGCAGGGCCTTTGGCAGCTTCCTTTGTGCCGACAAGTTGAGGAAGTCTTCCTGATGGTTTATTAAACCATTAAGAAAACCTCCTGTGCACATAGGTGTCTTGGCAGGAAGAGTGCAGCTGGCACTTTCTGAAGCTGCCCAGCTCCTGAGAGGAACACTGCCAAGCCTGGTGAGGAGGTGGCCGAGCTGGAGAAGAAGAAATTGCCACGGCTGCAGCCGGTGGATTATTTAAAGATTTTAAAAGCATGTGCACATTCCTCCTCCTCCTCCTCCTCACCTCTCCCTTTCCAAGCCCCATGTTCTGTTCTAGATGCCGTTCACTTGGGGTTCCCCTTCTCTGAAGTTTGGCAGTCAAACTGCTCTGGAGATGACCCAGGGAGAGAGGCTGAGCAAATGATTCATCGAGTTACTTTTCTTCTCTAGATCCTGAGTGGTGTGAGTGGTTTCTCTTTCTGGTGACTCAAATGCCAGCTAAAAGGTTGGTGGTTCACACACAGTGGCACAGTGGCAGAAAGGCCTGGCAACCTGCTTCTGTACAGAGCATAGTGCAGCAAACCCCGCAGGGCAGGCAGCACAGGGGACCATCGACGTGATAGCAGCAAGGTTTTTAAATTTTATTTTAAAATGATCTTGGTCAAGCCCTAGAGGAGAATTTCCCTCCCTCTCCAACACCTGCCCCTCTACATTATAGATTGTACCTGCTGAGTGTATTGCTGGAAAATGCTTTGTTCGAAGCCACTTTCTGGAAGACTGGCCTGGATGAAAGGGAAATTAGCCAACATTAAAAAATCAGGAGTAGGTACCATTTGTGTGGTAAAGCAAAGGCATAAAAGCCCATGCCTGGTTCGAGATAGAGGTTTCATCTAGCTGGGAGGAAGATGCCTGGGCCCAGTCTGGCCTCAGAGGCCTGGTCTTCTCCTTCACCTAGCTGCCCTCCACAGTGTGCTGTCTCTGTTTTCAATGCTCAGAGGTGAGTAGAGTGGGGAGATGAAGAGTTTGGAGATGATGTTTAGTAACCAAAACTTAATATACATGTACCTTCAGGCCTGTGACGTTGAAACTGCTCTTCATGGTCCTGAAAAAAATTGAGGAAAGTGTGATAAGGTTGATTAGCCTCATTTAAAGGAATGAATGGAGGATACCCAAGGTAGCATTGGCGATGTATCCCAAAGACCTGCCCAGAGAGCCCTCACATAACAAGATGTGGGCTGGGAACCACGACAGCCAGCAGACAGACACACCAGGAAAGGCGCCTGGCCTTAATGTTCTAAGTAATGGTTAGTAAGGAGACATCCTGGCACATGATACTGTGAAGTTCTCACCTGTACTTGACTGAAGAGGCTGCCATGATTACAGCAATAGTTTTCTTTGGGTGCAAGAGAAGAAGAGGATTCCAGCAATGTGTGCATTTATTAATCGAAGTCTTGACCAACTCAAGACCCTTTATGACTGTCTTATTTTTCAGGTTCATTTTTTATTGCCCATGACATATGTATCCTGTCTTCTGGTCACATTTCACAGAATTTGCCATGTATATCATATAACACCTTCCCGTGTGCATGGATGACATAACATATTCCTCAAGTAAACCTGTGTTCACCCATTTCCCTGCTTCTGCACACACTTTTTGCAGCACATTGTAGTAGATGTAGTCAATAGAGAGGTATTTTGACTGTAAAAGCTATAACACATGCTAGTCAAAGAAAGTCTGACTTCTTGTTACCTCATTTCTATAAATCTCCACCTGTTTTCACTTCAAGATTCAGCTCAAATATAATTTTCTCAGTCTTGCACCAGAGCTGTGTCCTTCCGCTCTGCATGACAAGGACGCAGAACATGTCCATCTAACAGTGGCATCATCCTAGTTGAGATGTGTTATTGCTTCATGGATGTTCTTGCTCCCTTTGTGATAAACTCCTACAAAGCAGGACCCTTCCCGTGTCCCACACTGAGGTAAACACAGTGCACAGTAGCAATTATCCCAATGTACTCTAAAAATACCCAAACATGCAGCACTATGCAGCACTCAGGAAAAATGATACAGAAAAAATACTACTTGGAGAGAGACTGGAGAGCATTGTACTGAGTGAACTAACTCAGTCTCATAAGGACAAATACTGCATACAACCATTATTATAAAAACAGATAACTAGTAAAATATGTGTGGGAACCCAAGTGGGGGGGGTGAGGGATGGGTGCAGAGCGGGGAGGAGGGTAGGGGCGAAACCATAGGGTTGCAGAATTTGGTGGGTGGAGGGGTGAGGGAGGGAAATGCGAAGGATCTGCATGAAAAGACAGAATAATAATGGACAAAGCCCAGCAGTGATTAATTTTATGAAAAAAACACACGGGAATGAACAATAGTGTGAAACACAATGTACATGAACGTTGTAAGCAAACC
>NW_006399759.1:139354-153748 GCF_000299155.1 Elephantulus edwardii | reverse complement strand
TCAGAACCTCAAAAAGTTTGTACCTGTCAGTGCCTGGCAATTTCAGGAAGATACGGAGCAGGAACTGAACTTCTTTCCTGCTGGTGGAGGGCACTACGACATAGGTCCCAGGGCCCAGATGGAAGCCCTGTGTGAAGTTGCTCTTGGCTTTTAAAAGTGCGCCTTGGACTGCATTTCTGAAGTGGGAAAAAAACGTGGGCGGCAATTTCTCCCGGAAGTGCTGGAACTGGAGGGAAACATGCCACTATGAGAAAGCACCCCATGACGCGGCTCCATTCAAGGGGAGACCCTCCGGACACCACCCCAGCCCTGTCACCAGGACAGCATGAAGCAGCCGCGGTCAAGTCAATTCCTACTCCTGCTGATCTCATTCGTGTTGGGATGGGGCTGTGCTCCCCAGCGATTTCAGCGCCTGGGATCTTTTGTAGGGGGATCGCCAGGCCTTTCTTCTGAGGTACCTCTGGGTGACCTCAAACTACCAACCTTTAAGTTAGCATCTAAAAGTGTTAGTTACTGGCACCACAGAGGAAGGCTTTGGGAATGACAGCCCCTGAAAAGGTAGGCAGTGCTTGCTTGAACTCTTATAAAGCAGTATTTGGTCTGAGACTTACTTAGTCTGGATTCTGGAGGCTACAGTGAATGCAAAGAAATATGACACATGATTCTATCTCAGTAAGTCTGGCAGCATCTTGGGTTTTGGATTGTAGAGTTTTATCTTGCTCATACATATATGATGAGTGTGTGTGTGTGTGTGTGTGTGTGTATGATGTAGTGATATTGTCAATGCCGAATACTTCAGGGGCCCTTGAATCCGTTCTTTCTGAGCTTTTTGCAAACACTCTTTGGATGCTCGACTGTGCTTGTTTCACTCTTGCTCTTTTATCTGTTCAGCAGAGTCCGAGATTCCTTCTCATTGGCGAATAATAGGCCCTGATCATGTTCCTTTTATTTCAATATTTTTTTAGAGATAAAACAATAAATATAATGCAGTTCCTATTACCAGATGTCACATAGATATTATATAACACAAACCCCTTACTAAACAAATTTTCCCCAATACAGCCGAGCATGGGGATTCCATTTAGAAGGGTTACAGAGTGTGAAATGATTATTTATGAGATCTGCCTTGGGGGAGAAACAGGGAATAGGGGAGAGTTACTTTTCAGGCAAGGGGGACAGAACTGGATTGCAAGGTGAGGTAAGGATATGCCAGCGGGCCAGGGGTGCGGCAGGGGACTTGCTGGAATGGCCTCCGCTCACGTTAGAGCCTCAGTGGGCTTGGGAGTCTGATTTGCTTGAGCACTTTTGGCAAAAGTGATAATGAGTTCTCCATGGGTAAGCATTGTTCTTTGGTTCTGGGTGTGTGTGTACATGCTGAGGGTAGTGTGTGTGCATTAGGAAGAGAGCTTGAGTGGGCGTGTATATGCATGCATATGTGTGCAGCAGGAGGAAGGCCATGTGTGTGTATGTGTATGTGCATATGTGTGCTTGAGGAGGGCAGTGTTTGTGCATGTGTATGTGTGTGTACGAGGAGTGCATTGTGTGTACATTGCTTATGTGCATAGAAAGGCAGTATGTGTGCATGCATGTGCACAGAGGACAGTGTGTGCATGACTGTGTATATGTGTGCACGAGGAGGGCGGTGTGTATATGTGTGCATGAGGAGGGTAGTGTGTGTGTGTACAAGAGGAGGGCAGTGTGTATGTGTGTGCACGAGGAAGGCAGTGTGTACGTGTGTGCATGAGGAGGGCAATATATGTGTGTACAAGAGGAGGGCAGTGTGTACGTGTGTGCACGAGGAGGGCGGTGTGTATGTGTGTGCATGAGGAGGGCAATGTATGTGTGTACAAGAGAAGGGCAGTGTGTACATGTGTGCACTCAGAGGGTGCCGGGTTCATGCATGTGTGTGTTTGAGAAGGACTGTGTGTGCATGCATACGTGCATGTGTGCCCTTGAGGGTAGTGTTTGTACATAAAAGAGGAGTGTGTGCATGCATGTGTATGTGCATGCATGCATATGTGTGCATAAGGAGGTGGTCTATGTGCATGAGGAAGGCAGTGTGTACGCGTGTATACTTGCATGTGTGCACGAGGCAGGCAGTTTGCATGTATGAAGAGGGCAGTGTGTGTGCATACGTATGTGCATGAGGAGGTTAGTGTGTGTGTGCATAGGGAGTGCATGTACTTAAGGAGGGTCGTGTGTGTGCATGTATGTGTGCTTGAGGAGAACAGTGTTTATGCATGTGTGCATGCAGGGGGCAGTCTGCAGACATGTGCACGAGGAGGGCAGTGCATGTACATGTGTATGGGCACATGTGTGCATGAGGACAGTGTGTGCGCATGTGTATGTGTATGGGTGTGCATAAGGAAAGTAGTGTGTGTGTACTTAATGAGAGTAGTGTGTGTGCGTGTGTGTGTGAGGAGGGCGTTTATGTGCATGTGTGCATGCCTGGGTGTGCATGGGGGTAGTGTGAATGCATAAGAAGAGCTGTGTGTGTGATGTTATGTACCATCGAGCTGGAACCAACCCGTAGCTTACCCTCATGGGTTATCAGAGGCAATTCATCATTTGGGAAAAGATTTTTCCTCTCTCTTCTCCAGAGCAGCTGGTGGGTTTGAAGTGTGTGCCTTTGGGTTGGCAGTACAATGCATGTGTAAAGGTGTACAGAAATTGATATCTGCTTGCTTTCCAGGTCTCCTGACCTCCTCCCTCCTTCAGACCCTACAACTCTGCCTATCACTCTGATTCTTCAGAAAAGACTTGCTCAGTGGTAACGAGAAGGGTGAGTGGGGAGGATATGCGTGGGGGTCTTGGCCCAGAACTCAGTGGTTCCAGCATCAAACGAACACAAGACTAGTCCTGCACAGACCTGATTCCCTAGTTTTAAAGAAGGGGCTTGTGCCTTTCCCTGATGATCATCTGCCTGTCCATCAACGTTGGGAGCTGCACTGCTAACCTATGTTCTGTTCTGCGTGCTTCTCTCAAAGTCCTTTTAGGCGCCCTACTTCTCCTTTGTCCACATTGTGAAGGATCAGGTCAAATTCTGAATCCCAGCTCCATGTCTGCTTTGAGTCAGTGTTTGGTGAGGCTTCTGAGATTCTCTCCCTCTGAGACTCCCTGTCTTGGGTCTGTGCACCAGCCCGGCACCCCCGGAGCACCTGTAGCGGCTTCCTTGGTGATACCAGTTTACCATCAGCACTACATGCTTGTTGTGGTCACATCCTCCTCCCTCCCTTCCTCCACGGCATCTTGGAAGATTCGCCTACCGCATGGCACCAATGGAACTCCAGATCTCACATCCAGATAAGAGGTGCTTGTGGAATTAGATTTTCTGAGCTCGATCTGTTCTTCTCTATCTTTACTCCTAATTTTAGGGTGCCTCTCGCTAACAATGACCCAGAATATTTGTGTAGGAGGGGTGGTGGTTTGGAGGTAAAAGGAGCTGGAGAGCATGTATCTTAGGGCGGCGTTTGCATAGCCTACACCTTACGTGTGGTGGATTCGGGCCTGAGGAAGAATATGAGAGGTTAAAGGATCTCCTTGAGCACCCCCTCAGCCTTGCCACTGTCTCTTGTCTCCTAAAGTTTAAAAAATAATCAACTGTGATGGTTAATGTTAGTGCTTTGGCCAGTTATAGCTCCTTAATGTAATCTGCTGGGATATGGTCAATCCGTTGAGACAGAGTTTCTTTGGGTATGTTCTACTCAGACAATGGAGAGATATTTTGGCAGAATCTGTGTCTTTTAATTCTACGCTTTTCTCATTGTCTGAGCTACACCCCTTGGGATACAAGCCTGCAGGAACCCTTAGCCTGATAATTGATCTACATATTTTAGATTTGTCATCCCATAAGTGTGTGACCAAATCCTTGAGCCAAATTCAGATCTATCTATCTATCATCTATCTATCTATCTATCTATCTATCTATCTATCTATCTATCTATATCTATCTATCTCTACAGTTCAGTTACTAGTTCTGTGTCTCCAGAGAACCCCGGCTAAGAAGTTGACTGTATCAACTCTATTTTCTATGAGGGCCGAAAAGACTTGAGGGCAATTTTGTGGTTGCATTCTCTCTTGAGTGATAAGCCAGAGAACAACCCAGTCATTAAACTAGGACAAATAAAGAATTTCCCCACATTGTTGACCTGTTTGGAGATTTCCAGCTTACCTCTGCCACAACACATAGTGATGTAAGGCTGCTCAGGTTGTACTTAAGGCTTTTAACTTCTAATCAAAAGGCTGGTAGTTTGAACTCACTAATTACTCTGTGGGAGAAAGATGTGGAGATGTGGCCATCTGCTTGGAAATTCTATAAGAATTTCCTATATTCTCTCCTACAGGGACCTGGTGAGTAGGAATTGACTTGGTGAGTAGGAATTGACTTGGTGGCAGTGGGGTTTTTGAAAAGTAGACAGAAACGTGTTAAGGTCACAGATGTTGGAAGAGGCTTGACACTTTACCAACAAACAGTAACAAAGGTGTAAGCAGCCCAGCAGAGAACTGTGGGTAATGGTGAACCGTACCTGGGAGTCAACCTGTGGGAAAGAGGAGGAAAGGCAGGCTCAGTACCTTGAACTCAAACATGATGGCGAGCAAATAAAGTAGCCAGATCCAGGAACTCTGTTTCCCCTTTCCATGTACGTGTTTAACTCTCTTTCAGTACATCTCAGTGTCAGCGGGCAGAGTGCCCACTCCCTGAACAGAGCTGCCTTAAGACATGAAAGCTGACTGGCTGCAGAGGCAGCAAGGGGAGGGAATCTGAGGAAAGGAAGAAAGAGTCAGCAAGGAGGAGACTCTGCCTCTGTCAGCTCAGCAAGGTGACGGGTACTGTTCACAGGAATGGTGAGAACAGTGAGAGGGAGAAGAGAGACAGTGACAAGGGCTTAAGCTAAGATGCAACCAGGAGCAGACCTAAATCCCCCAACACTAAGGCCTCGAAAAAGAAGTCAATTGCTTTTATTCTATGAGACTACTTGAAAACTTGGGGGCCGGTCACCATGCATTGGAATTGATCCAATGGCAGTGGGTTTGGGTTTGAGATCACCTCGAGTCAGAATTGACTTGGTGGCATTGGGTTTATTTGTTTTTTTATTACCACCAAGCCCTGTGTTCCATAGATGATAGGGGTTTTGCCTTCTTTCCCTTTGCTGCTCCTGGGCCCTTATTGGGTATACACACCTACCAGGTGATTCAACCTGAGAGACATAGAACAGAGCTGAGCTGGCAGGGAGGTGGGACCTTTGGGACAGGGTCTTTGGTTTAAGGTGACACAGTTCAACCATTCTTGTCCTTTGTCGCTGCCCTGTCTTCTCCTGCCTATTCACACTCAGCTTGTGTTTGACTTGACATAAGGCAGAACAGTGTTCTCACAGCCAGTGGGGAGCCCTCAGGCCATTCTGGGGCTGGAACCCTGGGCCCAATTCTGTACCCACAAACACCAGTGGAGGCCCAGCAGCTTCTGAGAGCTTGACAACTGAAATGCACATGGCCAGCCCAGCAGTGACAGGAACCTCAGTGTCTCTTGACTTTTCAAAGACTGCACTATCAATGGTGTTTAACTCAATCCAGATCCTGCACGATCTTCTGTGTAGGAGCCAGAAGAGAGCTGGATTCTGATGTCTCTTTGGTGCAGGGCCAGGGGGCAGTTGAGAAAGAATGCATCACTGAGTGAGAAAATGGCCTTGGTGGCATCGAAATAACAAATACAATTATCGTCTTGTTAAGGCTTCTAAACTTTAAAGGCTCTGGGCAAATCAATTAACACAAGACCACTGAGCTACCCAGCTATGGTGCCCAGCTTTCAGAGAGATCATCTGGACAGCACCCCAGGAGTGGTATAATAGGGGCAATCAAGAGCCCTCTCTGGCCTAATGTCTCATTTGGAAAAGGAAGACATGGCTGGAAATCTCTAGCTGTCTGGTGTGGTGTCTGTGCCATCCTCCATGGCCAGATCAAGTTCCTCAGGTTCTTCTCAGTCCTTCCCAGTGACTTTCCTCAGCCTCCAGGCTCCCTCATTCCAGCCTCTTGTGCTTAGGAAGAGAGCTGGGGGACTCTGAGGATGAGGCTTCTTTTACAAGCAGCGTAAGCTGGGATGAACAGAAAGGCAGCTGTTGGAAGCCTTGCTCACAGGGTCCAGGAAAGTCTAGAGAAGGCAGTGTGGAAGGGAGGTGGAACCGAGTGAAGGCAGTGTTGAAGGGAGGTGGAACCGAGTGAAATGTCAACCAGCTGGAACACTCCTGTATCGCCACCCCTGGGCTCAGATGTCCAATAGAAGTAATGACTCAGCAATTCCTACATCTTCTAGTTACTTCCTCAAGAGTCAAAGCCTTGTATGACCAAGAGTGTACCCACCCTGACCCACAGGATACACAAGTGTCCCCAGAGGGCAAACCACAAAGCGGGCTGTCTTTACCTTGAACACTTTGAAGTTCAGTGGAATTTTCTTGTCTGTTGGCAGCAGATTTTGTGGCATGATGGTGAAGGACACAAGGACATTGTTGCCTTCCATGGGTTCTTGCACAGAGAAGAAGTACTGAGGGTCCCTCAGAAGTCCCTCTGCACAAGAAAAACTTGTCACTGCAGCTCCTCATTGCCCCTTACTCCCTTTGTCCTGATCAGAGAGCCTTGGGAGGTTGGGGAATAAACTCTGAATTTGGTGACCAAAAGACTGAGTTCTCGCCCTGATATTTACTAGTTGGGATTTAGGTTTGTTTTCTGAGGCTCAATCTCCTCTTCTTCATGACATGAAGAGAGATTATACTCCCCCTTTGGTGAAAAAGTGTTTCAAACTGTAAAGTCGAGGGTTATATTTTAATCATAACAAGTGAAATTTGAGTCCCCAAGTATACCTGAGCTTATACACTAACATATCAATTCCCAAGCAGCCATGGAGACAGAGCAAATAGGCAGGCAGTGGTAATTTGCAGCCCTCTGCAACCCAAGCCTCCTCAGTGAAGCCAGAGGAAGCCTAACGAATGAACGAATGTGGAAAATGTTAGCTCTGAATGCAGAGAAGGATAGCATTAAGTCAAGGTGGAGGTGATTTAATGCCAAGGAGAACTATCCAGGTAGTCTGAATTAGGAAGGTATAGAGAGGATGATCACAGCTCCAGGATTTTTTGAGGATTGAATGAAATGGACACATTGACATGCACTTAGCAGTACATGGCTGCCTCTTCTCTCACTTGTAAAGGATTATTTAATAATGATTCAATGTATACTTTGGCTTAGTCCATTCATATGCTGTATAACCAAAGAAGGGAGCTTTTGTTCCACAAGCAGGTGGATCTCAGGAAGGTGAACCACTAACTCTGCTGCCTCAGAGCAGTTTGGCATACCCCACAGAGTCTGGCCAAGAGAGGGAAGATTCTGAGTATTGAAGGGAAGGTGACCACTGCAGTGCTGGGCCATTGGAACCAATCCATCTTGATAGATGGTGTCTGAGGATAGAGGGAAGGATGCATATGTCTGGGTACAAAACACACTCTCTCTCTCTCTCTCTCTCTCTCTCTCTCACACACACACACACACACACTCACAAATAAGCATTGCTCACGCAGCCTCTTTTCCAGAGACATGTACCACATACTCAGATTCATCTTCACTGAGAGCTGCACTACTCCTCAATGCCACTCTAGGAACAAGAGGTGCACTAAGAATATGTGATGCTCAACACGATTCATCCCAAGAGATAAAGGTTCTGACATGTGCGTACCACTGAATGTAAGCACTCTCCTGCAGGAGACACCTTGCCAGACAGGGTAGGGATATTCTCTGAAACTAGAGATGCTTTGAGGTCAAAAGGGGGCAGATAAGGATTATTAATCCTGAAGGTGGAGAGACTGAACAGAAAGAGACAATTTCTATCCCTAGAGTTACAGTAGCAACAATGTCAGACTGGAGACTAAGGTGCGCCTGATCCAGGCTACAATCTTCGCAATTATGAGCTATGCATCAGAGAGTTGGACAGTGAATAGGGTTGATAGAAAGAGAATTGATGCCTTTGAGCTGTGGTGCTGGAGAAGAGTGCTGAATATACCTGGACTGCTAGGAAAACAAACAGGTTCATCCTGGAGAGGGTGAATCCAGAATGTTCCCTGGAGTCAAGGATTCTGAAGCTTTGTCTGACATATTTTGGGCATGTTGCAAGGAGGGACTGGTCCTTGGAAAGGGACATCATGTTTGAGAGAGTGGAGGGGCGGCGAAGGAGAGGAAGACCTTCGATGAGATGGATCGATTCTGTGACTGAAGAGGTGAGAATAAGTGTGTTTGAGATGGCTACTTTGGCATAGGATAGAAGAATGTATAGAGCTCTTGTACATAGGGTCGTTATGAGTCGCAAGCGACTTGATGGCACATAACAACAATAACAACAAACAGAGTTACAGTTCTTTTGAAGTGGAGATAATGGTTTAGCCTAGGCTCTGACTCTGGCCCAAGTGCTCTTCCGTATGCTCCATGTCATCCTGAATATTGACTGGAAAGATGGGAGCCGGCTGTACACCAAGAGGCAGATGGAGGTGAGTAGAGGGACACTTGTAGAGCATGAAGGACAAGGAGTATGTGTGCGTTGACGACACACTCTTTATTTGTCTTATACAGGCAACATTTTCCCTGGGAAAAATGTAGTAGCTGCCCCTTGTTAGCGTCAACCCTCTCTCTGCTCAGCTTCAGGCTGACAGTCCAGATTTAGGGGAGCAGTGAGAGCTAAAGCCATGGCAGGACCTGGACTGGACACTCCTGGCAGCAATCTAATCGCTGGTGTGACTGCTACCTGGAGGATTTCCTAGGAGCTCTTGGTTCTTAAACATCACTTCAGACCATCTTTCATGGAGCGTGTTTCCATGGTCCAGGTTGATTGGAATCTGGTTACATATATACAGGCAGGAGAAGTTATCTTGGAAATCCTGACATGAAATCCTGTGGAAAACAGATACCCATTACTACATGACCACTATTCATGGACCAGGGAGTAGAAGGGAACACCCTATCATATTGTTGAACCTTTGCCTTGAAGCTAAGATATCCACTGGCTCAAGACTGTCCTTTACAGACACTAGAGTCTCATTCTTCTCCCCAAAGTCACTCATACCATCCTGGATCCCACAGTAAGGAAGCCCACAATGACAGAGTCACATTCTGAGCCCTGCACATCTCAGAGGACCAGGCAGGAGTTTCATCTACAACTACTGTCTTTACTTAATCTATTGATCAAGTTGCTGATCCTCTTGTAGCTGAAGGGAGCCCTGGTGACCTAGTGTAAGAACCTATATGCTGCGATCCGCGATCCCAAAGACAAGTGGCTTGACTCTATCAACTGCTCCATGAGAGAAGGATGGACAATCTCCTGGGTGATTTACTGCTTCTGAAAACCGGCTGAATGGTCAGCTATGAGTCAGTTCCAACTCAATGGTGTATACCAACAACCTGTAGCTGAAGCCTTGTGACCAGCTCTCTCTGCTCAGATCCCTACATGCTGCCTTCCCTGGGGCCCTTTGTCAAGTTCATTGTTGAGGTCTTTATCAGAATAAATTTGATTCAGCACCTCAAATTCACCTCCTACTCTGATGAGAGTGGAGGCAATGGAGACTTTTCCCTTCTCTTTTATATTTGTCCTTCCTCTGACTCCCAATTATTGAATCCAGCCCCCTTTATAACACTGCCAATTTCATTTAAATGTGCTACTAAGTCAACCAATCATTCAGATAAATGTTGATCTTATCTTCAGGGATGTGACCACATGGATGAGAGTTTGTTTTTAAAATAGCATGCATTTTTAATCATCTAATATGCAGGCAAGAACTAGACAATGACTAAGGAAGGCCAAAGAAATGATGGCTTTGAAATATGGTGTCAGCAAAGAACATTAAATATACTATAGACTGTCAGAATGACAAACAAATCTAACTTGAAAAAAGTAAAAGTACAGCCAGAAAGTTCTTTAGAAGATGGTGGTGAGACTTGATCTCACTAACTTTGTAAATATTATCAAGAGGAATCAATACATAACCAAGACACTGTGTTTGGTTAAATAGAGGGTCAGTGAGAAAGAGGAAGACCTTCAGCAAGATGGATAGACACATGGCTACCCAATGGACTCAAATTAACAACTGTGAGAATGGCACAGGATCAGGTAGTGTCTTATTCTGTTATCCATGAGTTGAATCCTAACAACACCACCACCAGTCATTCCTAACTGCTGGATGTTAGCACAGATATATCATCCAGAAATTTAGGGTCAAGATGGGATAATGAATGTTGTGCTTCCTTTTAAGAGATGCATGAGAAGGGAGACCATGAAACCTTAGGCCCCTAACAGGAAGATAATAGAAAAATATAAGTGTGTTAATCATACACTCAGTGTTCACAAAACTCTGGATTTCAAAGCTCTGATCTTAATAATCTCTTTTACTAAGAATGTATCCTGGAAATGTTAACGTTTTCAAAGGAAAATACTTTCTACACAAAACAATTTCCAATCCTAAGCTTTTGGTAGAGAAAATAGGGCTTTGGTAGAGAAAAGAGATATCCTGTAAACCAGACTGCTAATCTCTATACTCATAAAAGTTTAGAGAATAAGGTAGAAGTAGAAGGCTCAGTTGACAAAGGTTTAAAACATAATTTGTGAAGAGAAGCACATACCAAAACTCTCCATCTTCCTTTTTCTCATAGAGCTGGCCTTTCCGGCGGTCATGGGTTTCCTGCCATTCCTGTGACCTGAGCAAGAAAAAACAAACCACAGGTGAGAGCTCTCAGGGCCACTGCTCCTGGTCTTGAGAAACTTTACTAGGCCCTTTTCACAGGCCTTCATTAGTTACTGAAATGAGCTGCAAAGTGGAGAGTGTCACTCCTCCTTGGGTAGGATTGAGTCTTTATCTAGTTTCCTCGACTCTGTCTCCTGCCCAATCTTATTTTCTGAGCTCTGTGTCATTTCCATATCTTCTCAATATCCCACTGTAATCTCAAAATGAATCTGTTCCAAACTCTACTCAGACTTTCAAGGAGATGGATTGGCACAGTGACTGCAACAACGGTCTTGAGCATGGATGAGATCGTTAGGATGGCACAGGAGAGGGCGAAGTTTTTATCTCTTGTTCTTGGAGTCCCTGTGAGACAGTTAACTCACCATCACCCAACAACAACAAACTCTACTCATCCTCTTCCTCCAGCTATTTTCTAGTTGATGACCTTAGAAGCTGTTCTTAAGGCTTTCTCTCATGCCTCCCTCCCACATCCAAGCAATTCTGTCTCATAAATACTGAAGTATTTATTTGCGTCCTTGCTGTTGTCTAAGCACAGGCCATTCTCATCTTCCTTGTGGACTTTTAACTGGTTCCTGGAACCCATTCCTACCTACCTACCTACCTACCTACCTATTATCCTTTCTAAAACACAAATATAAGTTGTCCCCCTGCTCAAGACACAGCAGTCTTAAGTTAAAATACATCTATTACTCTCGGGATAAATTTCAAACCCATTAAATGAACCCTGTCTTGACTGGCCTATTCCTACCTTTCAGCTTTATTGGGTATTTTCTCATCTCCAATTTCTACTCCTTGAATTCTATTCCTTAGCAATAATGAATGACTGTCTCTGCTTCTTGACTTCCTGAAGGAGCAGAATTCCAAGTACTTTGAGGAACTTTGGTCCATTTCAGATGGAAAACTCTGCCTTCTGCTCACTTTGATCCTTTAGAAGTGATCACATTGTAAAGGTCCCAGAACTGAGCAATGTTAATAACTGTGTCCTGTGATGAATGTTCAAAACTGAGTTAAAGAGAAACCCCAAAGAGACTGACCAAGAGGCTGAGAAAAAGAACAATCTAATGGGTTTAGCTAAGAAGAGAGCTCTAAGAGTGGAGAACTAAGTTTAGCAGCTGTCAGGGGAAATACAGGATTTATTTCTTTAGGACTAGAAACCCCAGGAAGTAGAAAAGAAAAAGAGGCACGTGAAGGGCTTAGAGATTTGTGCTTTCAGCAGCTTCCTGGACTGCTTTTGGTGAGGCGACCACCTTGTGGGGAAATCTAGAAGGCCATCTGTCAGGAGGGAACCTTTGGTTTTAGAGGAGGGGTCTTTGGAGTGAGTGGTAAACTAATTGACGAGTATACTATGTGGTATAGATGCGGTCTCTTGCGTCTTGAAGAGAGGCAAGTATGGAATGCTCGGGGCACTTGTGGCTTTCTTTTTGCCCCAAATGGATGTCAGCAAAGTGGACTTGCCAGATGAATTGAGGGTCTCTGGCCCAGAGTTTGCCAGCATTTGGGTGTGCTGGAATTGTAAAATATAGCTTTAATTGTTTTTGGTCAAATGTTCTTCTAGGTCCTCTAGCCCTGGTGTGTCCACTTGCCATACAGAGAGAACTCGTGGTTGCTTTGAAGCTGAATACTGTGACATTGATATGTCAAATGCAATAACGTTTACCCATGGTGGACAGTGTTTGGTGGAGATCCCCGATGAAAACAAGCTTAGAATCAGGAGTGGCATCAACTTCCATAATAGCTTGCCTTTGGAAACTCTATGAACTTGGAGAAATGATGAAAAGTTATACAAGTGTTCAGGTCTTTTGTTCATAGGGTCGCTATGAATCACCTATGACTTGACGGAACTTAACAACAACAACAATATGTATTATGTTTTTGTGTGCATCAAGTTGACTATAACCCATAGTGACCCTATGAACAATAGATCTGAATTCCACCCTATCCTGTGCCATTCTCACCACCTCTGATATACTTGAACCTATTGTTAAAGTCACTATGTCAATCCTTGTTGATGGTCTTTCTCTCTTCTGCTGTCCCTCCATCTTTCCAAGAGTGATGTCTTTTCCCAAGAATTAGCCTCTCCTATAGTAAACCCAAAGTACAGGAAGTGAAGCTTCAGCATCCATGTCTCCAAGGAGCAAGCTGGTTGCACTTTCTCCATGACATATTTATTTGTTCTTTTGTCTGTCAAGGTAATATTCAGTACTTTTCTCCTGCACCACAACGCATATACGTCGATTCTCCTCCCATAATTTTTTTCATTGTCCAGCTTTCAGATGCATAGCAAAAAATTGAAAATACCATGGCTTGGATCATGCTCACCTGTCTTAAAATGGACATTATTCCACTTTAGCACTTTGGATATGTCTTTGAGAGCAGATTTTCCCAATGTCACACATCTTTTGATTTCTTGACTGCTGGTACCAATACTGTTGATTGTGGATTTAAGATGAAATAATGGGAAATGTCAATCGTTTCTCTGTATGATATTGTCTATTGTCCCCATGGTAAGGATATTTTGTAATCCATATTGAAGGCTGTAGTCTTTGATTGTTTGCAGAAAGCATTTTAAGTCTTAAGTTTCTTAAGTTTTAAGTCTTCCTCACTTTTTCCAAGCAACGTTGTATGTATCATCTACATAAAGGAGATTGTTAATGACTATTCCTCCAATCCTGATGTCACATTCTTCTCCATAAAATCCAGCCTCTCTAATAGTAGAGTATATTTGTTGTTGAAGACATTTATGCCATTGAGTTGACTCCCACTCATAATGACTCTATGAATATAGATCTAAACCTTGCCATTCTCACCATCTCTGATATACTCAATCCCATTGTTATAGTCACCGTGTCAATCTGTCTTGGTCAGGGTCTTCTTCCTTTTTGCTGAACCTCTACTCTTTTTTTCTTTCTCAGAAATAATGTATTTGAATTTTGTAAATAAATTAGTATAATTTAAAAAAACCAAAAAAACAAAGCACAGTATTTATATTTCACATTTGAAGATCAATCCTGTTAAGTATCTTGGGTGAGGACAGAGTTATTAAATGTAGATTAAACAAATATTTTACTTTTTTTAGAAAGTCTATATTCTTGATTTTACAATTTATTTGTTTGTTTAAAAATATAACACTTGGGTTTTTTTCCCCATTTCTTAAAATCATGCTTTAATATCAAAATAAACATAGTAATAATGAAAATTTCAAAGATACAATAAAAAAAGTAAAAAAAGTCAATGAATTTGGCCTTATAATTGAACATCTCAGCTACTTGTCTTCCAATTTCTAAACATACATTATAAGTAACAGACTTTAACTCTCCCTCTGCTAGTAAAATCTTTAACCTTGTTTTTGTCTTAATATGTCTTTCTTTCTTTCTTTTTTAACAGACACTTTATTGCACTATGAACAAAGAACTATACAAAGGGAGAAATCCAAGATAAGAAAAAATCCTTTTATGGACATGTAACCCCCAAAGTTGCACCAAGCTACCACAAGCACATGCACTATACCCAAAAGAAAATCCCTGTGTTGTCTGAAACTTGGTCAATTCCATTTTGAGGTTTTTACCACCTTTTTCATATTACAATGAAAATTCTTCTTTTATAGAGTATTTATATGTTTGGTTTTGTT
>NW_006399759.1:135994-139253 GCF_000299155.1 Elephantulus edwardii | reverse complement strand
AAACATTGCCCAGTCCTGCACCATCCTTACGGTCTCTGTTCTACATAAGCCAATTGTTGCAATCGATCCTCTACTTTTTCAAGCATGGAGTCTTCTTCCAAAGACTGGTCCCTCTTAATAACATCCTAAAAATATGTGAGAGGAAGCTACATCATCCTTGCCTCCAAGGAGCAGCCTGGATGTACTTTCTTCAAGACCTATCTGCTCTCTTGGGAGTTCATGGATATTCAATATGCGTCCCCAACACCAATATGCAACTCCAAGTTATTGATTTTTTTCTTTGATTCTCAGTTATTGTCCAACTTTCAGATTAATAATAAGGAATTGAAAAGACTATGGCTTAGATCACGCTCACTTTAGTCTTTAAGAATTGATGTCTTAGCACTGTGCTGCTGGAGAAGAGTGCTGAATATCCCATGGACTGCCAAAAACCCTTCAAACAGATATGTCTTGGCAAAAGTGCTGCCAAAGTCCTCTTTGGAATCAAAGAGGCCAAAGTTTCTTCTATCTTCAGTACTTTGGACAAAGAGCTAGGTGAAGCTATTCCTTGGGGAGGGCATCATCATGCTTGGAAAGATGAAGGGTCAGTGAAGGAGAGGAAGAACCCAATGAGATGCATTGATGTGGTGACTTCAGCAATGGATTCCTGTGTGTCAGAGATGATGAGGATGGCACAGGATAGGGCAGCATTCAGGTTGACTGTTTATTGAGTTGCTATGAGTTGTACTCTACTTGACAGGACCTAACAACAATACAAGTAACATAATCTTCGAGCTCTATCAGGAAATTCTTTGAGCCTTCCTGATTTCAGCCAGCAAGATGGTATCATTAGTATATCATGAGTTGTTAATGAGTCTTTCCCCACTTATGATGCTCTGTTCTTCATATAATTAGATTTCTCAGAGTCTTTACTCATTATATAGATTGAATATTTATGGTGAAAGGCTACATCTCTGACATGTGTTTTTCTTTATTTTAACAATACACATTCTCCTTTTCTAATAACTACTTCTTGTTTTATATACAGGTTTCACAATAGCATAATTAAGTGTTGGAATTCCTCTTCCTTGCAATATTTTTCATAATCTGTTGTTACTCATACAGTCAAATGCCTTTCTATAGTCAATAAACATAGGGGAATATCTTTCTGATAATCTCTATTTGCAGCCAAGATCCCTCTGATGTCAGCATTGATATACCTAATGCCCCCTCTTAGGTCTGGATCATAGTAGGTGTTAAAGTTAACTGTTTTCCCAGCATGATTTGTAAGATATTTCTTGAAGAGATTTTACTGTTTAATTTTGACTGATTCATTGAAATAAACATGTATATAATGGAAATATCTTTTGATTATTGTTTTTATTGTTCTTATTATCATTATGTATTGTTGAGTTAGAATAGACAGATAGGTGATCTTCCAGAGGGCTTTCAGAGGCATTAAATTGCACCGGAGAAGATCAAATATCTATTGCCCACGGAACAGGTGGTAGATTTTAAACTTCCTGCCTTGGGTTGGCAGCGTGACTCCCCATCACTTGTTGTTAGGTGTTGTCCAGTCAAATGTAACTCATCGAAACCCTATGAACAACAGATTTGAACCCTGTCCTATCTTGTGCCATCCACACAATCTCTGACCCACTTGAGCCCTTTGCTGCTGTCACTGTGTCACTCTATCTCATAGAAGATCTTCCTCTCCTTTGCCTTCCTTCTAGCTTCTCAACCATGATACCCCTCTCCCAGCAACATGCCCAAAGTTTGTGAGAAGAAGTTTTATCATCTGTGCTCCAGAAGGAACATTCTGGCTGCATCCTCTCTAAGACTTATCTATTTTGTAAAGATAGGTCTCACCACCACGAGGTCACAGAATGTCCTTCTCTCTTCATTAGTAATATCAGTTATTAGTACCATATGTGGAATTGTTTTTCTGATGTGAATGCCATTTTGCCCTGAAAGATCATAAGTGGAAATTTGAACTATGTGCTTTCAAATGGTTGAAACATTTATAAATATGGTCTTAATGTGGTTTGTGTTCATAACTCCTGTATCCATTCCATCTTCCAAGGTCACTTACACTCTATAGCTTTGACGTCTGGATTCTGACATTTGGATGACGTGGGGAAAGTCCCACAGTGTCCTTTGACTCCAGTTCAGGCTCTGCTATCCACTCCACTGACATGATGTGGTGCAAACATTAGACATCCCGGGGCCTATGGTGGGGCGACAAATTGCCCCTTCCTCAGGCCACTCTTCCAAGTGGAAGCATATTCAACAGCTTCAAAGGCTCCGAAGTCTAATGAGATCTTGGGAGTGGCTTGTCTTGAGGGCTTGGGTCACCTCTATGTCAGAATCGTTAGACAAGAACCACCACTAAGACTTTCTGCTTCAGGCTGAGCCAGTCAGATGTGTTATTGCAATATGACAATTTTATAATTAAGCGATAATTACATTTTCTGCAGTATGTAAGAGAAAATAAATGTAGTGTAAATCAATATGCTATTGATTTACGCAAGTTTGCCTTTAAGTATGTAGGACTGAAATTTCAATTATGACTGAGATTAGACAGACCATCTTGCTCTCCCATCCATCTTCCCTCCTTAGAAAAGTGATAGGAAATCAGCCACCTGCATGGAAACTGTGATCATATACTCCTCTTACTTCTTCTTGTGGGTGACCTTTAGTGCTTACTAACAAGATATGTGATCTTACAGAGTAGGTGCTTCTGGATCCATCTCTTCAATCCCTGCTCTGCACACACCACTTTTCAGGAGTCTCCATTATGGAGCTCTGCTTGGCTTAGTGATAAGGAACTGTGTTGTCAACCCAAAGGCACACGGTTCAAATCCACGAGCTGCTCCATGGGAGAAGGATGGACAATCTTTTCTCCTGGGCTTTACTGCCTCTGAAAACCTGTCTCCATGGTAAACAGGAGTCTCCATTAATCTTCATGTCGGAAGTGTAGGATCAAAGCCAGACCTCTAAACTGGTATCAGGCTTTCCACCTTCTGGCTCAATCCCCTCCAGTCCCCTCTACCTCCACTCTGTCCGTGGGCCCTTGTTCTACATTCTTATGACTAAACCCAGTAGCTTCTGTCCTGTGTTGTTAGACTTGAGCACCCCGAGCTACCTTCCAGTTCGTGCAGGACACCACCAGCTTGACCTTCCACCTGGTCCAGCCTGCCTCTTACTATAATATAGCATTCCTTGCTGTCCCACATTCTCTGGATTCTTTTTTTTTCTATAATTATATTTTATTAATTTT
>NW_006399759.1:110432-134576 GCF_000299155.1 Elephantulus edwardii | reverse complement strand
TTATCTTCTCCTGGTTGTAGGTTCATTCTCTGGATTCTGAGTGCCTTCTACTCGTCTTTAGCCTAGGGATTGATCTCTCACTCTCTGTACTACTAGGATAAATCTTTCCTGCACAGAAGTGGACTTCCTTCTCAATAGAGAATTCAGAGATGTACCTGGGTTTTGGGAGGAGAACCCCTCACTTGCACAACGTCTGGTTCTACTGAGTAGAACTGGCCTTATACTTCCTCAGCTCTGCTTTTTCATTTAGGATTCCAGAGTGGGAAACTGGGGTACTTGAGTCACTGGTGGGAAAGGAGACTCCCCTGCCTGCTTGTTGTTGTTGCATGTGCTGTAGAGTCACCTGCAATTCATTTCAACTCTTTGCACAATAGCTCTGAACCCTGCCTATATCATGAACCAGTCTGTCTCTGACACACCTACTCCCATTACCCCAGTTACTGTGTGAATCCATCTCATCTGGGTCTTCCTCTCTCTCAGTGTCCCTCTACCTTTCCAAGCATGATATCTTTCTCCAAGAACACTTCAAAATCCTTGTCTTCCAGGAGTAGCCTGGTTTCACTCTCTCCTGGGAAGGCATATTTGTTCTCTTAGCAGTCCAAGGTATGTTCAATACTCTTATCTATCACCATAACTCAAAGGCATCATTTCTTCTTCTGTCATCCTTAGTCATTCTTTGTCCAACTCTCTGATGCGTAGCAAGTAATTGCAAAGAGCACGGATGGCTTGGATCAGACACCCCTTAGTCTCTAGACAGATATCATTCCTCTTCAGTACTCTGGAGAGGGCTCTGACAGCAGATTTTCCCAATACAATTTGTCTTTTGATTTGCTGACTACTGGTGCAGAGTGTGTTGATTTTGGAACCAAGCAAACTGAAATTCTGAACAATCTTAATCTCTTCACCATCTATCAGGATGCTGTCAATTGGCCCTGTGGTAAGAATCATTATTTTCTTGATGTTGAGTTTCAATCCATATTGAAGACTGCATTCCTTGGCCTTCTGCAGCAAATGTTTCCAGTTCTCCTTGGTTTTGGCAAGCAAAGTTCTGTCACCTGCCTAATGCAGGTTGTTGATGAGTCTTCCTTCAATCCCGATGGCACATTCCTCCTCATAGAGTCCAGCCTTGCAGATGATCTGTTCCACATATAGATTGAAAAGGTATGGAGATAGAACGCATCCCTGGCATATGCCTTTTCTGATTTTGAACTATGTCGTGTTCTGTCTGCTTAGCATGTTTGTAAACACCACCATTCCCATATATTCTCAGAAATCACCTGATTTTCCAGCCTTTCTTCATGAGAAGTGTATCTGAGTGTCTTTCCACACCAGTACATATGAAAGCAGCTTCACAAATGCTAGTTTAGCTTAATTCATAAAGACTATCTGTCTAAAACACTGTCCCCTTTTAACCTAACCAGATGGATTGACACAGTGATTGCAGCAATGGGCTTAAGTATGTCTGAGATTGAGAGGGTGGCACAGGACAGAACTGGATTCAGATCTGTTATTCATATCTTGCTATTAGTTGTACTTGACAATGCCTAACAACATCAACAAATAAAACTGATACTGTCTCTCACTGCTCTTAAATCATAGCTAACCATAGCTGACTGTCCAGCAGGCTCACGGCTGACCCTTCAGCGGGCTCAGAACTGACCCTCCAGTGGGTTCAGAGCTGAACCTCCAGTGGACCCTTGCATCTCATGAGAAGAAAATGCCTTTGTTTCTCTCACAGACCCACTGGTGGATTTGAACAACCAAAGAGCTTAGATTGTCTTTGAGTTAGCAGCACTACTCCTGTAGACTATGCTACCCAAACTCCCTAAAGTTTAGATATAAAACTTCGGAGGCAGTGAGTTTGTGCTAATGGAGGAGGAACAATCTAAAACAAGAGGGTGAAGAATGGTGGCACAACTTGAAGAATGTACCTCAATGTTACTAAGTTACCCCTGTAGGAATTGTTGAATCAGTGTACATTATGAAGCTGTGTGTATTTTCAATGAGAAAAACATGCAATAACATGTTATACATAATAAAAGGGAAGCAGACTTGAATTCCCAATGATACTTACAATAATAACAACTGGGTTTTATAGGACTTTGGCTTCTAAGTACTGCTTTACATATGTTAACTCATTTAAACTGGTCATATCTCTGTTAACAAAAACAAATTCCCTGACATCAAATGGATTCCCGCTCATAGAAACTCTATAGACAGAGCAGAATTGCCTCAGATTTCCAAGGTTGTAAATCTTTCAAGTAACATTCTGCCTCATTTCCCGCCCTGTGGAGTAGCTGGTGGGTTCAAACTATCAACCTTTGGGTTAGGAGCCCAATTCTTTAACCATGATGTCACCAGGGCTCTTTCTGTTCTAGTTGCTGTTAAGTGCCATCAAGTCAGAACTGACCCATAGTTGACCCTCCAGGGTTTTTCAGAGGCAGTAAATTGCATGGAAGGAGATTGCCCATCTTTCTCCGCACAGCAGCTGGTGGATTTGAACCATGTGCCTTTGGGTTGGCCACGCAAGTCCCTATCCCTAGGTTCTAATATCAGCCCAATCTGAGAGGTGAAGAATCAAGGGCCAGCCAGGTGAAGGGGGTTGCCCGAGGCCACAGAGCTAGTACAGACAAGAGTTGGAAACAAAGCCAGACTGTCAGCTCTGACTCTAAAAGTTGTCTATTCCTATTAATTGGTTTACTGATGACTGCATCTGATATGTCTCTTGTGCTGTTACATAGTGGGTGCTTGTCTAACACATGTTGTGTTGGTTGCTTGACCAAAACTGAGTGTCAGCAGTGATCTGAGATGGCTACCACTTAAAAGACCTAGTATATTTGACATTCACACCAACCTTGCAAAGAAGGCATTCTTAACCCTCTCTGGTAGATGAGGAAAGCAGAAACAGAGGTGGTATGTTATTTGCCCATGCATGGAGCTATAAATAGAGTCTAGGGTGGACTTGGGATGGGAACCCAGGTTTCCTGCAGGCTGCCGCCACCCACTGCATATGGAACAGAAGACCTCAGCCTCCTTATTAAGTCCAAATGATCCCAACTGGAGTTCGGGAGGTGTTTATAGTAGACACCAGCAAATATAGTCTGTAAAGGACAAATAGTAAATATTGCAGGCTCTGTGGACCCTAAAGTCTCTGCTGTTGTAGTATAAAAGCAGTTCTAGGTCACACATAAATAAATGGGAAGGGTTGTGTGTCCATAAGACTTCATTTACAAAAATAGGTGGCAGGACATATGTGCTCTGCAGGTCATAGCTTGCTGTCCTTGCTTTGGGGAACCAGGTGATCATGAGAAGTGGTTTACCAAGTTCTTCTCACTTCTCTGCCAAACTTAGTCTCATTTGGTTTTGCAAATGCATTCCTCTTCCTATGACAGAAGATTAGAATTCCCTGTTTTAATGGGGCATCTGAAGTCATGCCCAGGTTTATTTTAAAAATCCCTCTGGCTTCTTTCCTCCCTCTTCCTCTTCCTCCTTTCTGTACCTAGCTCTTCACTTCCAGGGATATGCTCACCTCACATTTTGCTAGGTCCCCAGCCTCAGAGGCTCACAGCACCAGGGCACCAGGGACCAGGGCAGCCCTATGGATGGAGCACTGGCTGACCTCGGTAGCCCTTTCCGAAGCCACGTTCACACTGTATTGATTCACTCTGCTTGTTGGCCCTGCTCTCCTGTTTGTCTGAATAGATTGCATTTCCTTTCAGATCATGTTTCCCCAGTGTTGCTGTGCTGTCTGTGTCCTGACACTTCACCCAGCTGTGCAAGTTCTTAAAGGAGTGTCCCCTCGGGCTGCAGAGAGGAACAGGATCAAGAAAGCTGTGGATGTGGCAGCCCTCTTAAGGCCACCGCTACAGGTCATGCTTAGTCAGTGAGGTGACAGGGAACAGGGGTCAGCCCTCCTGGCTGCTGAGATACAGCAGCCTAGTTCTTTGGGGTTTGATGATTAGACATTGAAGCACACCTAACCCTAATCCATCAGAAAGCTGGACAGTGACTAGGGATGATAGAAGGAGAATTGGTGCCTTTGAGCTGTGGTGCTAGAGTATTGAATATACATGGACTGTCAAGAGAATGAACAGGTTCATCCTGGAGAGGGTGAAACCAGGCTGCTCCTTGGAGGCAAGGATTCTGAAGCTCTGTCTGACATACTTTGGGCATGTTGCAAGAAGGGACGTGTTCTTGGAAAGAGATATCATGCTTGGGAGGGTGGAGGGACAGCACAGGAGAGGAAGACCTCGATGAGATGGACTGATTCAGTGACTGGGGTAATGTGGGTAGGTGTGTCGGAGACAATAAGGTTGGCACAGGATAAAGCAGGTTTCAGGGCTACTGTACATAGGGTTGCTGTGAATCGCAAGTGACTCAATGGCACATAACAACAACAAACAACAACAACAACCTTAACCCTAACCCCTTGTCAACCAAGCAGACGGCTGCTCTCTGAAACATGCCCAACAGGGCAGCTAAGACCACCTAGAACTAACTGTACATCCCAGGAAAACTTTTCAGCATATACGACAAGGCCCCTAGATGGTGCTAATCTAAAGATTGTTCAAATTCAGCAGGCAAACCTACTCAGCAGCACTACAGAAGAAAGACCTGGTGGTCTAATTCTGAATTTACTGTGGGTTTGAATGTGATTTGTGTGGGTTTTTTCTAACACATCTGAGGTCCCCATGAGTTGGAGTTGACTTGGCAGCAAAGGGTTTGGGTGTCTTTGAGCAGGGAGCTCTTGTGGCCTAGTGGGTAAGGAATTGTGCTACTAACTCACAGTCATATGGTTCAAATCCACCAACTGCTCTGTGAGAGAAAAATAGGCAGTCTCCTCTCATGTGATTCACAGCTTCTGAAATGGAGTGTCAGCTATGAGTCACTTCAGACTCACTGGCATGTAGCAACTTGTAAGAGGGCACTGTCCACACACTGTCCTCAGGTGGGAGTCCTGGTGAACAGGGCAGGACTGATGGTTCAGTGACAAGGTAACATGATTATTCAGAATTGTGCTTCCAGGCCCCTTAGGAAGGAAGGATTTTCCCTTCTAATGACAGCGAGGATTAGAACTAGGGGATCACTCTATAGGGTTTTGTTCCTTCTTTCCACTTCCCTCTTTCTTAGGTGGGGTTGTGGCTCCTTTCTCGCCTCCTCTCTTTCACTAAGGTAGCGTAGTTGGGTTCCCAGATCTAGGTTGAAACTGTCTGGAGGACAGGCCCGGATCTGGCCATCTGTATGTGCCTCCAGCACCTACTACAATGAGCTTTACACTGAGTGCGCATGGTAGGTGGCTCACGGATGCTCTGAGAACAGCATGCTCTGAGTGTGGCATCAGAGATACCACCATACACAGGTATGCCACAAACTGCAGCAGGCAAGAGGAAGAGGAGGAGGGAGCATGGGGAACAGATCACCTGGGCCCTCTATGGTCTCCCACTTCAGGGAGAGCTCACTGGATCGGGACAGTCGATAGCCAGGGCAGTGAGGCAGGTAGTCAGTCCATTCCCGGCTGTGGCTGTGGATTTTGGCCTCATCTGTAACCCGTGAGCCGCTCGGTTGATGGTCACACAGAGCGACACACTCAGTCAAGCGCCTCTCTATCGGATGGGAGGAGGGAGTTTGCCCACCGGGCTCTCCATGACGGATGGAGAGCATTTCCAGAAGACATACCCATCACTCCAGCGTCCTCTCCATTCGGTTTTGCCCCAGGGGTTCCACAGGCGGATGATTTCTTCCCAGCCTCTCCTGTACTGAATCTGGAAAGAACACAAAAGGCACCAGTCACTGCTCCCCGGCAGAAGCCAGTAAAAAGAAGGAATGTGAATGCAGCTGCCTTTACCTCAAGAACTAATTTAACTTCTGACCTCATTTGGCTGCAGTCGGGGGTGGGGTAGGGGGAATTGAAAAAGAGAAAAATCAATGTCTCTGTTGCATGCCAGGAGCAGAAATGAGAGCGTGGAGAAAATGGGTCCTCTCTCACTCAGCACCTTGCGGGGCAGGTGCAAATTCATTGTTCAGTTTGCCTGGCATCCCAGGACCTGGTGAGTGGGGATGCAGTCGCAAAGAGCTTGGGATGCTGCTAGGGTCTCTAGAAGATGGATCTCCAGGGTCCCCAGCCTCTCCAGAGCCCATCACAGCCATATCTCTATTCCACTGGTACCGCCCTGTTGCTGCCTTTAGCCCACTGGCAGCTGTGGTTTCCACAGAGCTCTCTGGAGCAAAGAAGGTAAACCCCAAGCAAAGCCTTTTTGGTTTTTGCCCACGGCAATCCCTTGTGCATCAGAGCAGAGTCATACCCCACAGTGTTTTCAGTGGCTGACTCTTCGAAGGTAGATCACCAAGACTTTCTTTTAAACTACTTTTGAGTGGACTTGAACCATCGCCCTTTTAGTGGACAGATGAGCATTTACTTAGCTGTTGATTGACATTGTCTAGAAACTCCTGTGTAAGGGGTTTGAAAGACTTATTTAAGCAGTCCCACATTCCCTCGGTGTTGCCGAGTTGAGCAGTGTCCTCTTCAGACACTGGAGGGTGTCTTTTGTCAGCCAATCTTCCAAGCCTGCACCAGCTCCTGTCATGGGGCCCCTGCCTGGGGCAGGTCACCCATTGGCCTGAATGCTGGCCACTCACTATCACTTATTCCCAGATACTGAGGTACCAGTTAGCAAATTTGCTTTTTTAGACCACTTAAGCCAGAGAGTAGGACCGGGGTGGTGGGGGGGAAGGTTATGACAAAATAACAAGCCCTTGAGGCTACATTACTAAGGAATTAGAGTTCCCAGTGTGGTGAGAGGAATTCAAGAAGGATTGAGTGGTAGCTGAGGTGTTGACCTGTGAGAAGGCTACCCAGGGAGACAGAGGCCAGATAAGCAAGGGAAAGGAGGCAAACCTGTTCAGAAACTCTAGGTCATAGCCCTGAATGGGGTGTCGCTAATGAAGAACAGTAAGATGTCGGGGGCCTGGCTAACTTGCAAAGCAAGATTAGCACTGTACTGTAAAACCAGCAAGACTAACTCCATCTTGGCTAGAAAATCTGGTTGGCAATTAACAACTCAAGGAAGTAGGTTGTTAGTGAATAAGAGTGGCCAAATGTCTCAGACCTTAGGGAATGTTATCTACAGAAACTCTTTGTTTCTTAGAGCACTCAATAAGGCATGCTGGAAAACATCTTTGTATTGTTCTGAGGTCTGTAAGAGTTAATGTTTGACCTGATAGTCAACATCTCGGATGGAAAGAGATAATGTGATTGCTACTGCAGATGTGTTTCTAAAACCTATATATGCTTTTCTAAAAAGAATAAATTTTGCTATTCGTCACCAGCGAGTAGTCTCTCTGCATCTTCATTTCATCCTCGTCCCTTCTCTCAGTGAAACTGTTTCTATATAAAGGGCTGGACCCTGCTAATAAGAGGTGCAGGTAGGGCTGGGGGCCAGGTGCTTGTTAAATGCTTTCATGGTTTGTCATTCAATCCCTTTGTTGTTATGTTCTGTCGAGTCAGAACCTATTCATAAATGACCCTCCAGCAGGTTATCAGAGGCAGTGAATCATACAGGAAGAGATTTCTTTCTTCTGTGGATTTGTACTGGTTGTCATTGGGTTAACAGTGCAACTTCTCACCCATTGTTGTTGTTGTGTGCCATCGAGTCACCTGTGACTCATGGTGACCCTATATACCACAGCTCTGAAGCCTGCCCTGTCCTGGGCCCATCTCACTGACTCCAACTTACTCATCCCCATTAACCTGGTTACTGTGTCAGTCCATTTCATCTGGGATTTTCCTCTCCTGCGCTGTCCCTCCACCCTTCTAAGCACAATGTCCTTCTCCAAGGATCAGTTCCTCCTGGCCACATTCCCAAAGTATGTGAGATGGAGCTTCAAAATCCTAGCCTCCAAGGAGAAACTTGGTTTCACCCTCTTCAACACAGACCTATTTGTTTTCTTGGCAGTCTACAGTATGATCAAGACTCTTCTCCAGCACCACAACTCAAAGGCATCAATTCTTCTTCTGTCATCCTTAGTCAATGTCCAGCTCTCTAATGCATAGCAAGAAATTTCAAAAACCATAGTCTGGATCAGGTGCACCTTAGTCTCTAGACTGACATCATTGCTTCTCAGTTCTCTGGAGAGGTTGTGACACTAGAGATATTTTTGCCAATGTCAGATGAATCTTGGCAGAAAGCAAAGAGTATCAGAAGAGTGTCTGTGTTTCATTGACTATGCAAAGGCAATTGACTGTGTGGATCACGATAAATTGTGGCTGACCTTGAGGAGAATAGGAATCCCAGAACTCTTGATTGTGCTCTTGCAAAATTTATACTCAGACCCGGAAGTAATTGTCAGAACAGGGCCAAAACAGAGATCAAAGAGGTCAACTTGCAAGAAGTTCTCTGTTTTACCTCTCTGTCTCTGACCAGTCTTGTGATGAAAGGTACTACGGCTGTCAGCACTGCCTGGGAGGCCCAGGGTGCAAACTCACACTTCCCATCTGTCTCAGCCCCTAGCAGCCTGCCTACAGTGAATTCTCAGGGAATAGAATCTCACAGAGCCCAAGGATCAAGGACAGGAGAAATGGCCACCTGGTGACCCAAACTGAGGCTTCACCCTCAGTGCCTAGCAGATGCCCAGGGCCGGCTCCAGCTCTTACAGGAGAGAAGAGCCGGTGATTCAAAGGGACTGGAAGCAGGGCTAAATGAGGCATGCAGATAAACATTCACCCCCTTGCCCAGGGGAGTCTCCAGCCCAGCTAGGTGCATAATAAAAAATGCCAATTTCATTTATCTTCCTGTCTGTGTCCCGCCTAGAGGAAGGATGAGCAGATTAAAAAGCACACTGCATTTACGGGCCAGTATAATCTCAGTGTGTGTGGTTCAGAATTCTAACAGCTTGTCTTTAAAGGAGGAATCATTACCCAAGTCAAATTCCTGGTCCTTGCTTGATTGTGCTGCTCCATACGGAAGCTCCCACTCCAAGACCACGTGGGCCTCGGCCAGGTGCCTCAGAGGTTACATTCAAAGCCACGGTCACAACCACATCCAAAAGTGAGCTGGCTCACATACCTCACAGTCTTGGCTGTTGACTGGACTCCTAGCCCTGGTCAATTATCTCAGAAAGGGCCTCCCTGGACAAGAGGGAGTCCCAGATAACTACTCTTGAAAATATTTCATTCATTAAATTCTCTCCAGTGCTGGTTTTATAGGCTGTTAATAGTTATTCCCAGGAAAACAAAGGTACCGTGGAAAGTTTCTGATGAAAACCAAGCTGAACTTGTACCTTTAGTGTTGTTGTTAGTTGCTATGTGCTGTCACATAATTTTCCTTGGGGAGGGACATCATGCTTGCAAAGGCAAGAGTGGTGAAGGATAGGAAGGCTCTCAACCAGGTGGCTTGACACAGTGACTGCAACAATGGACTCGTGTGTCAGAGATTGTGAGATTGGCACAGAATAGGACAGGGTTCAGATCTGTTGTTCATTGGGTCTCTGTGAATTGGACTTGATAAGCACCTAACAGCTACCATCCTTAGGTCCCTGCTGGAGGAAGCATTTTGTAGCTGACTTAGTGAGACAGACAGCAGACAAGAGATCTCAACTCCATTGTGTGGACTGGTACATTTGGCAAAGCACACAGCCATGGAGCAACCGGCCAGAGGTCACAGTCAGATGCAAGTCTGAGAGGGAAAGCTTGAGAAAACATGCCAGGAGTATAATTTGACACTACATTACTGAACCCACAAACACCTGTGAAAAATGGGCTCTGTAGTTGGCAACACCGTTTCTTAGACCTGAGAAGACCTTAAGAGTTGTGGGAAAGAGAGAGCTGGGGGAACATTTGCAGGAAATTATCACAGGACTAGGAAATGCTGCTACCACACAGCACCATGGCGCATGTAGATGGAGCAGAGGAGCCGTGGTGTCTGGGCCAAGCAGATCATTAAATCACTATGTGATTTCACGAAATACACTTCCCCTCATATGCCTTGGCCTCTTCATTTATGAATGGAGGAGCTTTGGTTTTAGTAACATTTTCCACAATGAATTATGCGGCAGACAGTAATTACATGTATTTGTTCACTGAAATATCTTCTTGCATCAAGGAAAAGCCTGGAACCTGTCTGCCAGTATTTGTATTCATCATTCCTTGAAAAAAGTTTTCCGGGAAATGTGACAGCCTAGACAGAAAGCCTATTTCCCAGTTTCCTTTGTACCTCAGTGTGGCCATGTGACTAATTCTGACCAATGGGATGCGAGTGGAAGTGATGCCCACCATTTTTTACTTGTATGTGCTTTTTCTCTGGATGGACGGTGTTCTCCAGGCCTCTCACATTCTCTGCCTTCAGGGGAACAGCTGCCCTGGACTACAGGGAGGCCCCATATTAATGACAGCAGAGCCACCTACCAGCCTGGAATTACCTCATCTTGCTGAAGTCCTTATACTGTGGAATGTTTTTCTTATAGTGATTGAGTATGGACCTAATGAAAAAAACCCCTTCTTTTCAGGGCAAGCCATCTCCCAGAGTCAAAGGAATTATTCTGTCTTCTTTATGGGTAAATACCTCTATCTAACTAGACATTTGTCCACCTGTCTGAGGTTAGTTCAGAAAAGGCAAGCTTTCTGGTTGGTTCCTGGAGGTCAAGGATAATGGAGCCAGAACTTCTGAATGCACTAAAGGAATAGAGACGTTCTGTGAGGATGGTAGATGCACACCCCACCTCCGTGGACTTGGCTGTTGGCATTCTTTGCTGACGTCTGCTTAGAGGGCCCAGATTCTAGGAGGATAATCAGGCTGCTCTTACCTGCTCAGCGCCTGTCACAGTGTAGGCATGGGAGCTCACCAGACCATTTCTCATCACGCCATCCCTGTCTGTTGGCTGCAAAGGAGAAAAGGAAATGTCAGAGAATTGGAAAAGCATAATTCAATCAGCAACAGAGCTGGGGCTGGATTAAGCCCATCCTACTCACTGTCTTTGCTGGGACATGCCACTGAAACTCCTTTCCACATAAACAGAGGAAGGAGCTTACTGGGAGTTGAGGCCCCCATAAGTCGTACCCCTGAACACCACCTCCATTATGGATGGAGCCCACAAAGCTCTGAAGACCTAAGCTGAGACCTAATCTTCTCTTCCTTTGTCATTAATGTGACAAAGCACAGAACATGTCTGGTGGATCTTGTGCCCTCCCACAGAGTGCTATGAATGTTTGAGGCTTAGCGTGCGTCTTAGCTTACTGGTGACATTTTGGCTATGGGATGTGTAAGAGAACTACTCTCTTGGGTGAAGGAAGATCACCATGGGCTGGGAATTAGCTGCCACAGAACAGATTAGGATGATCTGGAGTCGTCTAGAGTCCCCTAAGGGGGGGCTACACCACCCTGGGGGTGCTGCCTGCAGAGCCCTCATGTACACACGAGGCCAAGTGCAAGAGCACTCCGTGCAGTGAGAACCACGGCTGCCTCTTCCAGTGAATAGTAAAGGGGCCTCGTCCATCTCAACCCTGTCACTCTAGGTCATGGAGAAGCAGTCAGCCAAGGCTTTGGAACTAACAGCCACATTTGAACTCTTCCTCTGTCACTTACTGATTGCTTGATTGTGAGCATTTTACTGAGCCTTTTGGAACTTTCATCAGGAAAGTGAATGCTGTCAATGAAGTCGTAAAGGGCTAGAGTGCTGTGGCATGGTCTGTAGGGAGTTGTAACTAACCCAAAGGTGCTTCATCTCTGGCTATACAAGTCCACCAGCAGCTGTTGGGGAAAGAGAGCGTTCTTCTCCTGTGTGACTTACAGCCTTCCCCAAACCTGTTGCAGAGTCATCTCTGAGTTATTTCCCACTTGATGGCAATGAGGTTGGCTTGTTTTATTTTGCTTTCATCTCAAATGAAGATCTACAATAAGTGTTAAAAACCTACCTGGAAAAAACACACAACAAGTGTTCAACAGTGGCTGCTTTGGCTTCGTCTTACTGCCTGAAAGGGGTCTAGACTGAATACTTGGGTGCAGAAAGGCCTAAGTGTGCACAGGGACTGCTGTCTCAGGGAGGCCCCACACTCACCCCTGCGGGAGTGGCGCAGACCATTAGGGAGCCGGCCTGGGCTGCCATCTTCACCACCAGCACCAGGTCAGATGGGTCAGACAGGTCAGCGCTGGTCACCACCCCTCCTGTGAGGTCAACCAAGGAGTCAGGGATGTGGCCGCCATGCAGGTGGAAATAGGAGCCATGTAACCTGAGGGTGAGAAAATCAGGCAAGTCCTGGTTGGTACTGTCATGAGATGTTCATGGAGGGGATATGGCCTATGGACCTCTGCACCATTCCTGGACCTGGGGAGATAGCGCACAGAGCTCTGCATCATTCTCTGGAGAAGGATGCCCATGGAGGAAAGATGGCATATGGACCTCTGCATCATTCCTGGACCTGGGGAGATAGCGCACAGAGCTCTGCATCATTCTCTGGAGAAGGATGCCCATGGAGGAAAGATGGCATATGGACCTCTGCATCATTCCTCAGAAAATGATGCTATGGAGGAGAGACAGCACATGGACCTCCGCATCATTCCACGGGAAAGGATGCTCATGGAGAGGAGATGGCCTATCGACCTCTGCATCATTTCCTGGGGAAGAGCTGCTGGCTCCAACTCTGGCCCAGACCTCCTTTCCCATTCTCACAGATGGAGAGTATACCTATGTCAGTAGTCCAGGGCCTCAGACTGTCCTCACATGAGCTTCCTCTCTTGGCCCTAAGCTTCAACAACCAACCCCACTAGTGACTCTCTTGTAGTGAGGTTATTGAGGAAGGTGCTGACATCACAGCCCTTGTGGAATATTTAGCTCTTTGACCTTGTAGACAAGTTACTTAGGTTTGTGAGGCTGTAGCGTTCACGATGCCTGGCAGGTGACAAGCTATTGTTGTTAGATGTTGTCCAGTCAAGTATGACACACAGTGACCCTATGAACAACAGACCTGAAGCCTGTCTTACCCTGCACCATCCTTGTCATCCCTGATACGCGGGGGCCCTTTTCTGTAGTCTCTGTGCCAACCCATCTCACTGAGGTCATCTTCTCTATCATTGATCCTCCATCTTTCCAAACATGATGCCTCTTTCCAAGGAAGTGCCTCTCCTAGCAACACGTCCAACGTATGAAAGACAAAGCTTTATATTCTTTGCCTCCAAGGAGCAGTCTGGGCACACCTTTTCCAAGACATATCTGTTTGTTCCTTTGGTAGTTCATGGGATATTCGGTGCTCTTCTCCAACACCACAGTTCAAAGACATCAATTCTTCTGTCATCCTTAGTCATTGTCCAGCTCTCAGATGCATAACAGGTCGTAGCTTTTAGTAAATCTTAAATATGATGCAATGAGGACTTGTTTCCTGTTCATTTTCACAGCAGTTGTTAAGTACAACTAAAAAAGAGAAAGCCCAAGTCTGTGCAAGGGGGAGACCTGTCTGAGAAGGAAATCTCAAATATGTTCCACTCATGCAGTGAGATAAGCAAGTGGTAAGACTATGCCCTGCCAAAAGTGTAAACTTATTGGACCAGGAAAACTGAGGCAGCCCTGTCAAGTTCTGGCTCTTGTAGATTTTCACTACAATTACTTGTATGCCAGGCACTGCGTTGGGGTCTGTTGAAACATAAGCCCCTCAGAGAGCTCATAGCAACCCTCACATTGACCCAGATTCAAGAGCTTGTTCACAATCTCAGAACGAAGCCATTTGCTCCACACCCCTAGAATCTTAATGCTCACTTCACTGAAGTCAACGCAGGCTTGTTATGTAACACATACCCAAATGCTCCCCTCCTGTCTGGCTTTCAGCCTCTCCTCTAGAGACAGTGAGGTTGGCTGGGCCAGTTCTCAGGGCCCCTAGGACCTCTGCCATTCTCGTCTCCCAGAAATCATGTGGACTCAAGAAAGTCCAGCTCAGCCAACAAACACGTGGCAGTCACCACCCTGGGCATAAGTGCAGTAAGCAGTGCGTATTAGGAAGCTGCGGGTACACAGAACAAAGGCACACTCTTCTAAAACTACCCAGCGAGCAACTTGTCTCAACTTGCTGTCAAACAAAGCTCTAATTCTTATGTCTTTTTCTTTCTCATCCTGTCTCTGACCAAGGGTCATGGCTGGCATAGATTCTTATTTCTGGAGTACTTGCTCAGTCAACCACAAAGCCTCCTGTAGATCCCAATCTGCCCAGTTGCTCTGAATCCCTGACTCGTGATTGTCCTTGTGCATCTTGGTTCCTGCTCCTTTACACTGAGAGGGGTCTGTGCTGAGGGTAAGGAGTTCTGGTGGCGCAATGGTTCAAACATTCCTCTGCCATCCAAAAGGCTGGCTGTTTGAACTCACTAAACTCTCTGTGGAAAAAAGATTCTTCCCCTGCTCCCAGAAAGGTTCTCAGCATTAGAAACCCCTCGGGGCAATTTGACTCTGTTGTACTGGGTTGCTATGAACTGGAATTTCCTCAATGGCAGTGGGTTTTGGAGTTCTGGAGTGCATTGCAGAGCCCAGCAGGACGAGATGACCTCTGTTCACTCAAATAGGCCTTCCTGGGAACACACTCAAGGGACATTGCCTGGTGTCATAGGCCCAGCACCTGTCCCTCTCCAGGTGAGCGGCTGTTAGGCTCAGTCTCTGTGCTTCGGACCTCCTGTCTCACTGTCTCTGGCCTTGCCTAATATCTGAGTCCCTTACCAGCTGTGATCATTATGGAACCACCCATCAACTGGCAGGATGTGCCCCCACCTCGGCCTGCAGCCCCTTCCTCAGTGTCTCCCCTCCACCTTCTAGCTGTTTATAAAGCCTGTCTTGGTAGCAGTGGAGTGTTGACAAAGAGCCCTCTCTCTGTTTTATAAACATGAGCTCAAAAACCCTGTCTGTGTTTCAGGAGCACAGCGTCTATTCTTAGCCTCTCTGCTGACAGGAAGTAAGATAGAGACAACCATGCTCACCACACCTGTCACTGCTCTTGTCACCTGCACCCAGGAATTCTGGGAGAGCATCCCTTTACTTCAGCTTCATTTTGGGGAGACAACTCTCTGCTCGGCAATGAAGTGAAGGTAGGAATTCAGATGTCTAGATTGGGCCCAGAAGCTGAAGTGCTGCAGCCCCTCACTGCAGAGGCTCTACTGTATTACCTGGGATCCAGATCTATCTCTCCACTTCATGAACTCCAGAAGCAGAGGGGGAGCTCTAGTAATGGTAAAAACATTCAGCTGCTAACTAAAAGATCAGTGGTTCGAATTCACCAGCCACTCCACAAGAGAAAGATGAGGCAGTCTGGTTTCATAAAGATCCACGGCCTGGAAACCCGATGGGGTGGTTCTACTCTGCTCTGAAGAGTTACTATGAGTCAGAAACAGCTCAGTGAAGTTTAGGTGGGAAAAAGCTCTTCTGATGTGGATTTCCCCCTCCTTTTAGGTAGATTTAAGAAGCTCACTGGTTGTCAGGGTATGTTTAAGGCCTGAGTCTCCATGATCACTCAGTATTGCTTACACCCTCAGGAGGAGAAGTATGGTGGGATCTCCTTCAGTGTGCTGTGGCTTCGTGGACAAGCCACGGAGCTCCAGAAGAAGCAAGGAGCCCAGTCCTTTCCCTCTGAACACTGTCCAGGGAAGGTGAAGGTACCGAATGAGAGAGAGTAGTTGTCACCTAAGCCTGCCTTCCAACACTCTGTGTCCTGAAGCAAGTCACATCACCTCTCTGGGCCTCAGTCTCTCATCTTTCAAGAAGGTGGAGTTTGGTGCAGACAGAATTCCCTGCAGCTCTGAAGTCCTTTAACTCTGTTTGACTCCCAGCTGCATGCTATAATTTCTTTCTGTAGATGGCTGGGGAGGGGGAAGGAGGAGAGGTTTTTAAATAGCTTAATAGTTTGAAACATTTTATCCTCTTCTAAGTTCCTTTAGGGGGTAGAATGTGTATTCTACATCCACTTTCCCATTTCCTTTCAGGAGGAATGATTGCTTTAAGTCAGCTTTTAACAAAATGAGGTCAAAGCCATCATTTCACTCTGCAAGCTTCCTAATTCACTACATGAACTGCCAGGCTGTTCCCTTCTCCTTAAGGAAGCAACGTGGCCCTAAAGTGGTGACTGCTGAATCCATACTGGAAAGAGAATGGCAGAATTTGTGTAACTAGCTTGGAAGTGAATTAAGCTCCTGAAGCATACGGATTGGTTCAATGGCCTTGGCTCTCAATTGAGCTTCATTTTCAAAAGCTAATGAGCAGCTCTCCCTGATATTAGAAAAAGCAGCAACATAGTTCTTCACAAGTTAGCTTAGAAGAAAGAATGGGGGAAATAGAGGCCTTGAGAGGCCTCCCTGATTAAGTTGTGACCTCCAGAAGGACAGGGGAATCTCTGACTTATGCAAATGGTTTGCACCTGATTGTTCATCTAAAGGTTGATAGTTCAGACCCATCTAGTGATGCTGTGGAAGGAATTTCTGGAGATCGATCTGCTTTTGTGAAGATTGGAAGAAAAAAAGAAACAAAAATATCACCACCATCACACACACACACACACCCCGTCCCCGCCCCAGCACACTGCTCTCTGGCTGGTTCTGACTCACAGTGACGCGCCACGGGTTTTCCAAAGTTGTAAATCTTTACCAAGAAAACCCCACGAAGCAGTTTTACTCTGTAACACCTCTCCTCTTTGCTTTTTTCCTTCCTGTCCTATCACCATGCAAAGTCCTGTTCTTTATTTTCATTTCACAATTTTATTTATTTATTCCCTTTTATACCCACTGCCTTTCTTTCTGTCCACAGACAGCTGTTACAAGGTGTTTAGTATGCATCCTTGTAAAGGGAGTGCTGTAGTGCATCTAGTTATCATTTACATAAATAATTCTGTGTCTACTTTCTCATTGTTTTCAACTCTGTTCGCTCAGCAGCCTGTCTCTGAGGACCCACACGCTGTGTGTTCATCTGTGGATTTTGCCTGCTGCTTGGTGTTCACAGAGGGAGGATGTCTAGTTTTACCCACTCAAGACTGGGCACTGAAGGCACCACCATAGTACTACTGTGTGCATTCCCAGGCACGTCTCTGTTGCTGTTGTTGTTAGATGCTGTTGTGTGGACTACAACTTGACTACGACTCATAGCGACCCAGTGAAAAACAGATCGCCTTGTCCCATCCAGCGCCTTTCTCACAATCTCCATCATCCTGGAGCCCATTGAGGTAGTCTCTGCGTCAGTCTATCTTGCTGAAGATCTTCCGATCTTCCACTCTTTTGCTGACCCTTTATTTTTCCTAGTGTGCTGTCTTTTTCCAATAACTCTCCCCTCCTCACACATGCTCAGAGTAGGTAAGACGGAATTTCACCATCCTCACTTCTAAGGAGCACACACCTTCGAAGATGTGACAATCTCTTTGTGGGTTTCTATCCAGGGCTGTCCTTGCTGGGTCTGAGGTGCAAGTATCACTAATGTGACCGCAGTCAGATTGCCCTTCCGAAGGATTCCACCAGCCCTGCTTTAGAAGCCCTCAATCCTCTAGTCAGAGAAAAGTACCCAGAGGTGTTGCTTGAGCTGGCTTTTGACTTTTTTTAAAAAATATTTTTTTAAAAGCCACCCTGCTTTGTTTGATTGCTTGTTTCTTTTACATTGATCAAGGAAGTGGTTTATTACTGTGATGTTAATAAATTTTAGGTGGCAAAAGAATTAAAAAAAAAAAGAAGTCCTCAATCCTCACATCCCAGCCAATACGTGGCATTGTCAGATTTCTGATGTTTGTACTCTGCTGAGAGTAAAGTAATGCCTCATTACAATTTTTCTTTTCACTATACTGGTAATGTTCAATCTCCGATTGTAAAAGTTGGTAAAAATCTTCTATATTGTCTTCCTTGGCTCTGGTTGTTGGTGCATATATCTGAATGATAGTGGTATTCACTGGACTTCCTTGTATGTGTATGGATATTATCCTGTCACTCACAATATTGTACCTTAATATGTATCTAGCAATGACTTTCTTAACTATGAAAGCAACCCTATTTTTCCTCACCTTTTCAACACTGCATGGTTCAAAACTGGGAAGGGCATATGCCAGGGATGCATCCTATCTCTATACCTTTTCAACCTGTATGCAGAACAGATTATCCGAGAGGCTGGGCTCTATGAGGAGAAATGTGGAGTCAAGATTGGTGGGCGATTTATCAACAATCTGCGTTATGCAGATGACACTAACCTGCTTGCTGAAACTGAGAAGGACCTGAAGCACCTGCTGCAGAGGGTCAAAGACTGCAGCCTCCAATATGGATTGAGGCTCAATGTCAAGAAGACAAGGATTCTCACCACTGGACCAATTGGCAGCATCAGGATTGATGGTGAAGAGATTTATATTGTTCACAGCTTTAGTTTGCTTGGCTCCACAGTCAACAGTCTTGGCACCAGCAGCCAGGAAATTAAAAGGCGCATTGCCATGGGAAAGTCTGCTGTTAGGGACTTCTCCAAAGTACTGAAGAGCACTGGTGTCTCTCTGGAGACTAAGGTGCATTTGATACAGGCCATGGTCTTCACAATCATTTGTTAGGCATCAAATAGTTGGACAATGACCAGGGAGGATAGAAGGAGAATTGATGCCTTTGAGCTGTGGTGCTGGAGAAGAGTATTGAGAATACCATGGACTGCTAGGAAAACAAACAGATTTGTCTTGGAAAGGGTTAAACTGGATGGCTCCTTGGAGACAAGGATTCTGAGGCTCCGTCTAACATATTTTGGACATGTTGTAAGGAGAGACCAGTCCTTGGAGAAGGACGTCATGCTTGGGAGGGTGGAGGGACAGCGCAGTAGGGGAAGGCCCTCTATGGGAGTGTCAGAGACAATGAGATTGGCACAGGACAGAGCAGAGTTTAGGGTTGTTGTACATAGGGTCGCTACGGAGTCGCAAGCGACTCAATGGCACATAACAACAACAACAACAACTGATAATGTGTTGCTCCTCTTACAACCTACAGCAACATCATTGTTGCTGGTACACACTGTTGCTGGTTCACATCATTGTGTACCATCAAGTTGGGAACCAACCCATAGTTGACCGTCCAGCGGGTTTTCAGGAGCAGTTTAATTGCGGAGGAGGAGATTGCTCACTTTCTCCCACAGAGCAGCTGGTGGATTTGAATTGCGTGCTTTTGGGATTGCAGCCCAGCTCCTTAGCACTAGGCCAGCATCACACACATGCACACATACACACATGCATATAGACATAACTCTTACATCCACTGTAGTTGATCCCTACCCCAGTGTCAAGTATAGTGCCTGTTATACAGTTAGAATTCTCAACAAACGTCTTTTAAATAAAGACCACCAAAAGAGTCTAAGTTGGATATGTGGATTGCGACATGGATAATGTCATTGAGTTTGTCAGTAGCAACATGTAGTCCATTCACTATATTCTGACCACCTGATGAACACCATCTCCAGCCTCTGCCCCTGACCTCACACATAAATATAATCCTGCAGCATCACATCAGGCTACTTGGACCTCAGCTTGAATTATCCTTTAACTAGTGAGTTTGAGCCAGGCCCACTGATGGGGATGACAGCCTCACTGCTTCTCGGTTTCTATTGAAATTCTACTTATCATTCAAACCCTCCTGAAAATGCCACCTCCCCTCTAGACCTTCAGGAATTCAGGACTTTATTTTTTTTCTGTCTCTGTCCTCTCAGTCAGCTTTGGATATGCTATCATATTTCCTTTCAGGCTTTATGCCAGCCTTTGCAGTGATACCATTGATAGTACAAATCTCTGTCCCTGCTTTGGCCTGCCTACCACTTGTTTTGTGCTGTTGGATCCTTTCTGGTGGCCCTAACTCAGGGCCTTACATGTGGTGTTTGTTTATAGAGGCTGTCCAGGCAAAGACCCAGGTATTCCTGGGAATCCTGCTTCTATTGAATTCTATTCAATAGAGTTGTGGAAAGCCCTGAGCCAGCTGGTAAGAAGCTTCTGTCTGGGCAAGGTCAGGAGTGAGTTCCCAATGAGGGCCAGGAGCCTCCTTACTTGGCATAGGCTTTCTCCAGCAGGCAGGGCCAGAACTCGCGGGTGTCTCTGCGAGGATGTACGAAGAGGTACTGGTGGTTCAGGACAGGCAGGCGGTCATCTACCACCACGTCCACCCATTGTCCACACTGCCAGAACTGCAAGAGAGAGGATCAGATGCCTTAGGAGAGTGAATGAAAGAGAGGGGTCCTAGATCATGAGCCCAGCACAAGCCAAAAGAAAGGAGGTGGTTTCCAAACAACCTTCTCCCTGTAACAACAGCTAACTTCAAAAACCAATCTCAGCCCTGATTGTGGGGCAGAGAGAGACATGCTGGGCTTCTGGGAAGATGAAGAAAATGAGTCAGAGAAATGAAATATAGGCAGGGACAAGGGAGACAAACTCTATTTTGATTTTACCACTAATTATAGTCTCACTTTATTTTTTTTTAGCATTCCAAAGGTTTAAATTTTTTTCCAATTGTTGCCCATTTTCTTCCCCTCTCCCCTCCCCGCTTTACTAGCTCTCCTCACAATGCACCCCTTGTTCCAGACTGTTGTGATACACATAATGCCTAATCATATATTCCTCTCGGAAAGTTCTTCTCCTCGTCTGTTCTAATGCAGTGTTCACTTTCTATCTGCTCTTTTCTCATTATTTCCACCCCCCACCTACCCATCTGTCCTATTTTAGAACAATGGTGTTATGCTGTATTTGTCCTTTTGGGCTGAGATATTTCACTCACTATAATATCACTATAATATCCTCCAGGCTTCCCCATGTTGTGTAATCCACAACTCTATTGAATAGAATTCAATAGAAGCAGGATTCCCCATGTTGTGTTCACTGCTGCATAATATTCCATTGTGTGAATGTACCATAGTTTCTCTATCCATTCATTTGTTAATGGGCATTTGGGTTGCTTCCATCTCTTTGCTCTTGTGAATAATGCAGCAATAAACATGGGTGTGCATACATCCATTTGAGACATGGCTTGCTTTCTTTAGTTTATAGTCTCACGTTAGCAAATCACTATTTTTTTTTCCTTGGTGAGCATGAAATTATTGTTGTTGTGTATGTACTGTCAAATAAAATCAACTTATAGCTGACCTTCCAGCTGGGTTTCAGAGGCTGTAAGTTTCCGGGGAGGAGATTGCCCATCTTTCTCTCATAGAGGAGCTGGTGAATTCAAACTACTTGCCTTTGGATTGGCAGGGCAATTCCTTACCCACTAGACCACCACCAGAGTTCCCTGAGCACTAACTACATTCACAGAAATCTTTCTGTGACTCGGTTACACCTTACACACACAATGGCATTGGAGAAGTGTATGGTGACTGAATGACAGAGGGAGTGGTAATAAGAGATAGTCACTGTGGGCAGAGAGCCTTCCAGGGACTGTGGACTCGAAGGAGGAGGAAGGATTTATGCAGATAGCGTGGTGGCTAATGTTCTAGGTCAACGTGGTTAAGCCAGGGCATCAAGTTGTGTAAATATCCTTCATTTTGCTATCAGATGTAAAGGGATTTTCCCTGGGGGAGTCTGGCCTGGATCCTGTTTATCAAACCTTTCTTGCTCTCAATCTTAAATCTGACTTGTCATCATCTGACCTCTGGCCCTGTGATATGACCCGGCATGCCTGCTTGACCTGCTAACTCTGGCTTCATGAGTGCCTGAAACTCTATTTACTGATCAAGATTAATCAAGAAATCAATTAATCAAGAAACACCTCAATCCTAACACCCGTTTGGGACTTGGTTTTTTTTTTTTCCGTTTGGGACTTGTTAACCTTGACAGCTGCAGGAGCCATTTCCTTGAAATCTCAGTCTCTCTCTCTCTTTCCCTCCCCCCTCTCTACACACACACACACACACACACACACACACACACACACACACACACTGTTATTAAGTGCTGTTGAGTCGAGCATGACTCGTAGTGACCCTATGAACAAAAGACCTGAACTTTGTTTTATAACTATTTTCATTTATCAAAGTTCATAGTTTCCAGAGTCATGTTGTATAGGAAGTGGATGCCGCTCCTGCTTTATTTTATATATATATCTTTATATATCGATATATATATAGATATATAGATATATATATAGATATATCTGCCTTATTACTGTTTCTTCTCTAGAGAACTTAAACCAAGACAGGTGGTAGGGAGGTAGGGAGAGTATTAAACACTCCAGCCGGGCAGGGACAGAGCAGGCAGAGGCCTGGAGGCAGAATGCCATGATGGCGCAGGAGCATGGAGCTGTTACAGCCTTGCTCTCCTCCCAGCAAGCTGGCTCTGCCGTTAGATCAGAAAAAGCAAAACTGGCTTGGTGCTGTTACTGCTAAGAGCACAAATGAACCAGATGTTCCTCTCCAAAACAGACTGTTTTAATCTTCAGCATTCAACTCTAAATGACTCACCCGGGGACATCACCAAATTAGGAATATTCATAACAGAGCCAGCCTTTTGGAGCTGCTGTCCTGATCTCCCTTGTGCTGGGGGAGCAGCAGGGCTCCAGGCTCCAGGTCTGAGCCTTGGTGAAGGGGAACCTCTGGCAGGTGGGCTCAGAGTAGAGCTGATTGGCTGCAATAGATCATCTGCTGAGCCATCCACATGGCCTTTCCCACAGCTGGGCAACCCAGATGTTAGGCTGTCACTTTCAGCTGAGGATGCACTATCACAGCAGCAATGGAGATGGAGATGGGATGTCAGTGGAAACAAAGCAAAGATGCTCTGCTGGCCGTTAACATGTTATTGTACTGAAGCTGGAGTGGTACGAATAGTTAATTCATTCAGCCACAGACAGAAAGACTTGGGGTGGTGGTGGGGTTAAGCTCATCCAAGAGGCATCTTTTAAGAAAGGCTTTGGGACTAGGGGGTTGAGTTCATCCAAGAGGCATCTTCTAAGAAAGACTTTACAACTAGTCCTGGAAAATCAGCAAGATATGCACAAAAAAGGGGGAGATGAAGGGGAGAAGGAAGGGAAGGAAAGAGGGAAGGGGAGAAAGAATCACTGGGATGTTAGCGGATGTCAGTGGTTGTGAGTGGTGAAGGATTGGGAAATGTCCAATGGTGACTTGAAAAGACCAAGGGATAATAGACATAGAAAAAATGATAATTATATAAAATATAATACATATGAATGAGCGTATAAAACACAAGGCACATGAATGAAACATAGTGTGTATGAGTGACTCTATAAAACACAAAGTACATGTACAAAACATGATGTATATGAATGATTATATGCAAAGCAATGTGAATTAAAAAAAAAGTAGCCATTGAAAACCCTACGGCACAGTTTTACTCTGATACACATGGAATGGCCATGCATCAGAACCAATTTTATGGCAGGTGGTGTTCTGTGATATGACGCATTGTGGTAAGTGTCAATTTTATGGCAAGTGATATGGTGTGGTATGCTGTGATGTAGTATGGTGTGGTATGTTGTGGTGTGCTGTGGAGTTATATGTTGTGGTGTACTGTAGTGTGCTATGTTGGGGCATGCTGTGCTGGGGTATGGTGTGTTGTGCTGTGAAATGATATAGGGTGGTGTACTGTAGTGTGATATGTTGTGGTATGGTGTGGTTTCTAGTAGAGCAACATGTTGTGGTGTGATGTGATATGTTGTGGTGTGCTGTTGTGTGATATATGGTGGTGTGGTGTGGTACGCTGTAGTGTGACATGTACTATGGTGTGAAGTGGGGTGATGTGGGGTGGTGTGATGTGATGTGTTGTAGTGTGACATGTAGTATGGTGTGATGTGGTGTGATGTGATATGTTGTGGTTTGCTGTAGTGTGATATATTACGGTGTGTTGTGTTGTGTTGTGATGTGATGTGCTGTAGTGTGACATGTAGTATGGTGTGATGTGGTATGATATGTTGTGGTTTGCTGTAGTGTGATATATTGTGGTATGTTGTGGTGTGGTGTGATGTGGTGTGTTGTAGTGCGACATGTACCATGGTATGGAGTGGAGTGGTGTGGGGTGGTGTGATGTGATATGTTGTGGTTTGCTGTAGTGTGATATGTTGTGGTGATGTGATGTAGTGTGACATGTAGTATGGTGTGGTGTGGTGTGATGTGGTGTGATGTGATATGTTGTGGTTTGCTGTAGTGTGATATATTACGGTGTGTTGTGTTGTGCTGTGTTGTGATGTGATGTGTTGTAGTGTGACA
>NW_006399759.1:72373-110332 GCF_000299155.1 Elephantulus edwardii | reverse complement strand
TTGTGTTGTGCTGTGTTGTGATGTGATGTGTTGTAGTGTGACATGTAGTATGGTGTGATGTGATATGTTGTGGTTTGCTGTAGTGTGATATATTATGGTGTGTTGTGGTGTGCTGTAGTGTGACATGTAGTATGGTGTGGTGTGGTGTGATGTGATGTGCTTTGATATGGAGTGTTGTAGTACTGTATGGTGAGTGTGTTATGTCCCAGTACCGTGGCTTGATCCTGACACAGCTGTGGACTTGCATTTCTACTGCGTGAGAGTAAGGTACGTAGTGGGTGAGGTTGAAAGGCAACAGGAACAGTGTTAGGAGATTGGACACAACACACATATGAAGCCTAGAGGAAAGTCAATCCCAGTTACTAGACAAGGGCACCCCAAAGACCAGCACAACCTTGATTTCATATTTAGATGTGTTGTTGTTGTGTGTTGTTGAGTCAAAAGCAACTCATAGCTGACCCCCCAGCCCATTTTCAGAGGCTGTAAATCACACAGGAGGAACAACTGGTGGATTCAACCATATGCTTATGGAATTTCAGTGCAGCATCTCATCACGTTGAGAGTTATTGTGTTCCATCAGTCAGAACTGACCCATAGCTGACCCTCCAATGAGTTACATGAGTGGCAGGACACAAATAGCGCTCAGTTGGGGCATTTGATCAAATCCCGATTTTACCATTTGTTATTTGGGCAGATGTTGCACAAGACATTATTTCCTTGACTCATTTCTTTATCTCTCAAATGATGGCAAGAAAGGTACTCACAAAGCTGAGACTGGGATCAGAGTAGATTGTGAAAATGAGACTGGTTATAAAATAGGAACTGCTCTTCACTAGCTTTTATTTCAGCACCTAGGGCACTGCGTGGCCCATGGGTAAGCCAACAAGAATACATGAGTCCTGGCTCCAGTGAGCGCCTTTGAGTGGATCTCATTCTTATCCTCTGACATTCGTAACCCAGACTAAACTCTCTATGCAATGGGGACATCTGATAAGAAGGCTGTTATCAGAGAACACACACATACCTAACGCATGGTCAAGAATGAGGCACTGACCAGCATTTCCTGGTTCACTTTAGTGAGAAGGACTAATGTTTAGAAAATGTTCAAGCCTCCTCAAGCACAATGCTGGTGCTGTTTTTGAGCCACCCCTGAGAGATGTAACTGGTAAAGCATCTAAGTTGCCCGAGGCACTGGAACCTTTGCAGAGAGAGAGGATGCACAGAGAGAGAGAGAGAGAGAAAGAGACAGACAGACAGACAGACTCCACAGCAGTCAGCACTGCAGCTGCTCTGGGAAAGGGGCCTGTTTTACTTCCCCACCCAGGAGGCACAGGGTGTGTGCCTGGACCTCATGGAGTCCTACACACCTGAGTAACTACCACAAGCCCTTGGATTCCTGAGGAGAGCCCAGACAGAGCTGAACTAGTGATCTCCCTTTTCTTTCCTCAGCAGTGTGATCGGCAGTGTTGGCGTACCTGAACAAGACGATGGGAGGAAAAGCTGGGACAAAGCAGGCCCAGAAATATCCAACTGCTGTGCAGTCACTTCCAACTCCTGCCAATCTCATGGATATCAAAAGAGAATTATGTCTCGTACGGTTTTCAATGGCTTAAAGAAAAATGTCATCTTTCTTCCAAGATGTCTCTGGGTACAACTCACAGCTGATGCTCTCGCAGGATTTTGAGAGGCTGATAATTGCAAGGAAGAATATTGTCCGTCTTTCTCCTGTGGGACAGCTGGCGAGTTAGAACCATCGGCGAGGCGAGGACCTCGGGCTAGCTGTGCAAAACCAGAACTCCTAACACAACAGGGACTCCCTGATTCCCTTTTATAGAATATTGGACAAATCAAGCAGCCAGACAATAAGCCAAGACTAAAGAGGATGTTATAAGAGTCTGTCCACATCACAAAAGAAGATTTGGATGATACATTGTTCAAGTCAACCGTCCAGAATCTATCTGTGGAGCTCAGGATCACCAGGGAAGTCTTCACATACATTCGTGAAGCATTCCTGCAAACTCTCCCTGACTTTAGGGAGCTCTGATGGTTTAGTCCAGAGGGCGGTGTGCTCCTAACTCAGAGGCCACACCTCTCCGGTGATAGGAATCCACTAGGGGCTCAGGGAGAAAGGCGCCCCATCTCCTTCCATTTAAGAGTCACAGCCTTGGAAACCCATGCAGGGTTAGCGATGAGTCCGTTCTGACTCAACAACAATGAGTTGTTGAGATTGTGGACCTGACCAGAAATAAACCGCTAATAATTTCCAAGGCACAGACATTTTGTAAACTGTATTCTTTGATCATAACTTAATAAAAATAGAATATGACAATCAAAACACTCCAAACCAAACCCCCAGTACCATGGCTATGGTAAATTAGTCAGGATTTCCCTACAGAGTCTCTAGGTCTAATCTTTTCAACAGCATGCCACCTCTTCTTTCCGGGCTGGTGGGGTCAAACCATTAGCCTTTTTGATTAGCAGTCACGTACGTCAACCTTTGTGCCATCAAAGCACTACTAGCAAAATTTAATCATTTGAAAAACCTTTCAGAGAAAGAATGTAAATAAGAAAACAAACCTGATATCAGAGAAAAGTACCTATGTGGTGCAAATGGTTTGTGTTTGTTAACCCAAAGGTTGATGGTTTGAACGTAGCCAGGGGCACCTTCTAAGACAGACCTTGAGATCTGAGTAAAACACTATGGGCTCGGTTCTAGTCTGTTAACTCGTGGGATAAGGATGAATTAGAATTAACTAGAATTGACTCAAGGCTAATTTTCTTTTTATGTAAAAGAACAAACCAAAATGAAAAAGATGCTATTGGAAAAGTAACTTAAAGACGTAAATCCATTCTGAATCTCCCTCTCAGCCAATGAGTCAACATAAACACATAGTTTGACAACCTCTATCAACACCCCCACCTCCCAATTAAGCTTCCAAAGTCATACGTCACAGAGGAGGGGATGGGTCCTCTTTCTTCCTTCAGGTGGCTCACCAGTTCTGAACAAGACTTTTAATAGCAAAACTTATCAGATGCTGATAGCAGAGGATAATCTGTACTTTTAGGTCCTTTATTACTTTAAAAGACACAAAAAATTATTGTGTGCAGGTTTCAGGAAGTAAAATTATAACAAGAAAACTGCTGAGGAGCAAATAGAAGGGAATTAACAAAAAAGAAAACATAATTATACAAGAAAAATACCAAAGGAATGTATTATCTCATATTATTACATTATAAGTTTTATAATTACGTTAAAAAATTTTATTCTCTCAAAATGTAAACTTGGTTAAGGGGGAAAAAACCCACCCATACACCAGAGATTGAAAAATAGATTTAAATATAAATTCAGAAAAGATTAAATCTCAAGCATAGCACTAGAAACTGTGGTGATAAATTTGGAAATATTGAAAAAAAAAACCCAGTTGATTTTTCTGATGAAATATAAATTTCAAGAGTTAATTGGAGATGACATAAGACATCCAACCAATGAATAGCTATTGAAAAAAAATGGAAAAGCTAAAGACATTACATTTGAAAAGGAAGGAAGGAGCTTGGTGGCATAGTGTGTTGGACTGCAAACTGAAAGGTTGAGAGTTCAAATCCACCACTTCCACCACAGGAGAAAGATGGGTGGACTCCTCCCATAAAGATTCACAGTCTTGGAAACTGGATGGGGAGTTGGCATGAATGGTAACCACAGGACAATGAATTTGACTTTCAAAGGGAGTTTTTAGGTGGTACAAATGATTAAGGTTCTCAGCTGTTTGAGTCTACACAGTGGCACCTTGGGAGAAAGGCTTGGCACTCTTATTCTGAAAAGTCAATCACCAAAAGCACTAAGGGAGCACAGTTCTACTCCGAAGACTATGGGGTCACCATAAGTTGAAATCAATCTATGGCAACCAGTTTCCTTTCAATGAACAGATAATCAAGGACCAGCAGTCATTAATCAAACTATTACAAACCAAAGGAATATATGCTTTGGTCAATCAGTTTAGAGGCTTGACTAACTAAAAGAAAGATAAATGTAAGAGAAGAATATTTATAACTCAATTTTACTTATAACGTAAGTGTTAAAAAAGCTAATGAACGTGTCAACAAAATCTACCTACTAGGTTTACAAAGGGTAACAGTTCTCGAAAGTCTGTTACTAAACTCAAGAGAAGGCCATGTGTTACTCTCACTGTTCTTACTCAATAGCTATGGTGGCTTAGTGGTAAGGCATTGTGCTGTCAACTCAAAAGCATATGGTTTGGGGAGCTCTGGTGGCCTAATGGCAAGGAGCTGCAACTACAATCCCAGAGGCGCACAGTTCGAATCCACCAGATGCTCTGCGGGGTAAGGAGGGACAATCTCCTCCTGTACCAGTCAGATCTGATTTGACGGTACACTCACACAAAAATAATTTAAAAAGAAAAGAAAAGAAAAAAGCATATGGTTCAAATCCACCAGTTGGTCCTGGGAGAAAAGTGGAGAATCTCTTGGGTGATTTACAGCCTCTGGCAACCTGCTGAAGGGTTTGCTATAAGTTAGTTCTGATTTATGGTATATAACATCAACATATACTCTTTTTCTGTTGTTGTTTCTTCTTTTTTTTGTCTAATGACATATAGTCTTATTTAAAATTAGGAGTTATAAATTTTTTCAAAGAGGTAAAACAAGTTCTGCAAATATTCAAAAGAAAGACAAACTTATCTTTATTTACAGACATTACAAGTTAATTAAAACCATTCAAAGACTGTTAAAAAACTTGAACTAAGAAAAGAACTTGTTGACTAGTTACAGATTAATATATCACAAATAGTAGCTTTTCTCTGTTCCATCAACATCTAGTTTAAATGAGAGGGTTAAAAAAAATCTCATTTACAGTAGCTACAAAATTGTAAAGTACTTGGAAATAAATTTACCAAGATGGGTACACTACCAATAAGAAAACATAACTGTAACATTTTATTGAATGGCATAAAACTGGTTTGGAATTAATGGAAAGATATACCATGTTTCTGGAAAGAGATAATTAGATTAATAAAAATGTAATTTTTTCCAAATGAATATATACATTTAATCCTACTTCCCTCCACATCACAGTGGATTTTATTTTTTTAATTAGACACAATGATATTAAAATTCATGGAAGATTAAATACAAGAATTACCAAGTTTTGTGTTCTGGTTTTTTGGTTTTTTTTAGTGGAGAGGAAGAATAATTCTATCAGATGTTGCAATTTACCAAAATTTTGTCACCAATATAGCATGATATATAGTCCAAGCATAGATATTGAAACAAATGCTTAATGTTGATTATGGAGTTCTTGATAAACTGCTCTTTTCTTTTTCTCTTTGTTCCTGCCTTTTCTCTGAATGTCAATGAGAGCATTTTAGCTATCACTTTTCACGTGTGTTGTCAGATGATAAGCTCATTCAAATCCTTTCTGGAGGTAAGCATAGTAATCAACCCCCGGGTGTCAATTCCATCTCAGACTGCCAGACCCTGGGAATATGTTACTCATAGGCCTCCCTTAGGCTCCTGGAGAATCCAAAATAAGGAGTATTCAACCATGCACATACCCGGAAGTGGAAGATCCCTGCGTACTGGTGGGAAAAGCTCTGGTCCACTGGCAGGATCTTCTTCAAACACTGTGGGTTCTGTGTCAGGGAACCGAGTGCTGCTAGGAACCAGCAGTCTCCTGTGACAGGACAAACCGTCAGAGGTTGACAATCTTGCAAGTCTCATCACAAACAGTCACAAGTCTTTACCCCAGAGCCTACGTGCTCCTTCTGAATAATTTTTTCCCTTCCCTTCTATTGTCTTAGAGAGGAGAATTGGAGGAAGAATACCAAGACCAGTTCCAAGCCCTCATACTGAAAAAGGGTGATTCCTTATCCTGCTCTCAGATGCATAGCAAGTGATTAAAAAGACCCTGGCCTAAATCAGGCACACCTTAGTCTTCAAACTAACATCATTGCCCTCAATACTTTGAAGAAGTCTCTGATGGCAGACTTGTCCAATGCAATATGTGCTGGTACCAAAAGTGTTGATTGTGGATCCAAATAAGGTGAGCTTGTTGAGGATTTCAATTTTCTCTCCATCTATCATAATGTTGCTTATTGGTCTAGTGGTGGGGATTCTTGTTTTCTTGATGTTGATGAAAACATCCATATTGAAGACTGTAGTCTTTCATCTTCTGCAGCAAGTGTTTCAAGTACTCTTCACTTTTAGCAAATAAAGTCGCATAACTCAGTCTTCCTTTGATCCTGATGCCACATTCTTCTTCATAAAATCCAGCCTCTCAAATGATTTTCTCAGTGTCAGATTGAATAGTTATTGAGGAAAGATACAACCCTGACACACACTTCCTAGTTTTAAACCCTTTAGTATTGCCCTGCTCTGATCAGTTTGAACAGCTCCTTTCTTCAGGAAATGTTTTGTATAAGCATAATCAAGTGTTCAACAAACAGATGCAGCCCTGAACATGCTTACTAGGTTGTGCCAGGAGATCTGGAGGACAACCACCTACCTGGCCAAGTGACTTGAACTAATCCATATTTATCTCCATTCTAAAAAAAGGTGATCCAACAGTGTGGAAATTATCAAACAATATCACTAACATAAAAAGCAAGTAAAATCCTACTGAAGATTATAAAAAAAAATGATTGGAACAGTAGTACATCCACAAAGAACTTCCAGGTGTGCAAGTAGGATTTAGAAGAGGCCATGACCCTTGGGACATTCTAGCCAATGTCATATGGATCTTAGCTGAAAGCAGAGAGCACCTTAAGAATATCTATGTTTCAGTGACTATGCAAAGGCATTTGACTGTGTGGATCACAACAAATTGTGGCTAACTCTTAGACGAGTGGAAATTCCAGACACTTGATTGTGTTTACACAAAATCTAAACTTTGACCAGGAAGCAATCATCAGAACAGAGCAAGGAAACACTGTATGGTTTAAAATCAGAAAAAGTATACATCAGAGATGTATCCTAACTTCATAATTTTGCAATCTATATGAGGAAAAGATCACTTTGGAGTCTGGACTTAATGAGGTGGAATGTGGCATCAGGATTGGAGAAAGACTCATCAACAACCTGCATTATGTAGATGACATAACCATGCTTCCTGAAACTGAGGAGGACCTAAAGTGATTGCTGCAGAAGGTCAAAGACTGCAGACTTCAATATGCATTGAAGCTCAACATCAAGAAAACAAAGGTTCTCACCACTGGGCAAATTGACAGCATCATGACAGATGGAGAAGAGATTGAGATTGTTAACAATTTCAGTTTGTTTGGCTCTGTAATCAACACTCTTGGTACCAGCAGCCAGGAAATTAAACAATAAATTGCATTGGGAAAATCTGCTGTCAGAGATCTCTCAAGAGTTTTGAGGAGCAATGATGTCTGTCTAGAGACTAAGGTACACCTGATCCAAGCCATGTCTTTGCAATTACTTGCTATACATCAGAGAGATGGACAAAGAATAAGCATGACAGAAGGAGAATTAATGACTTTGAGCTGGAGAAGAGTACTGAACAGCCTTTGGACTGCCAAGAGAACAAACTGATCTGTCTTGGAGAGGGTGAAACCTGGGTGATTTTTGGAAGCAAGATTTTTGAAGCTCTATCTCACATACTTTGGGCATGTAGCCAGGAGGGATCAGTCCTTGGAAAAGGACATCATTCTTGGAAAGGTGGAGGAACATTGCATGAGAGGAAGGCCCCAGATGAGATGGATTGACACAGTAACTGGAGTAAAGGGGGTAAGTGTGTCAGTGATACTGGCTCAGGGTAGAGTTCAGAGTTAAAGTACATACAATCGCTAAGACTCCCAAGTGACCTGATAGTACATAACAACAACAACAACAATCAAGCATTCTGGGATTCTCATTTGTCTCAATGTTAGACATAGTTTCTTATGATCTACATATTAAAATGCTTTTGCATTATTGATAAAACACAAATAGATATTCTTCTATTACACTGTGCTTTCAGCTAGGATACCTTACACCAGAAATTATATCCTTGGTGCATCAGCTTCTTCTAAACCCATTTGGGGCTTCTAGCAGTTTCTCATCAACATACTGTTCTAGCCCTTTTTCTTTTAACATATATAATCTTTAGCTATATTTTGCCTGAATGTGATAGTATTATTGTCCTATAATTTCCACATTCTGTTGGCTTGTCCATCTTGGGAATGGGAACAAATGGGGATCTCTTCCAGGAAGTGAACCAAGCTAAAGACTTCCCTTGGGGAACTAGAAAGTCAATTTTCCCTCTGACTCAGTTGTTCAGAGATAAATTGAGAAGTAATTTTGCTGCTGGTATTGGCAGCAATGGGCTTCTTTTGAGTGGCAGAAGAAAGATTGGTTTTTTTCTCTGCTCATATTTGTTTAGGCCTTCTCGAGACCAGGACATCACATAGAAATACTCTCCTGTTGCCTCTTACTACCTCTCTGTATGCCTCTGAAGGGCCCTTTTGTGTAATGCTCATTCCCATCCTTTAAGTCTTTCCTCCTACAATACCAAAATCATGCCAGGTAAGGTTTTGTCATCTTGATCCAAGATATAGCAGGCTCAGCAGGTGACATCATCCAAGCCCAAGTTTAATTATAAGCTGACATTTGAAGACTTAGTCTGTTTCTGTTTACGATTTGCTTCTGCTGCGTCTTCACCCATTCCCCTTTCCCCCAGTTCCAGCCCCTCCAATCTTGGTTGTCCTCAACTCAGATGTTCTCTTGGCTCTTCACCAAGAAGACAGACCTTTCTCATTCCCTGTCTACATCCCTTGACGTTGTAACATCTACTCCTCTGTGTGGATGCTGGTGGGGAGGGGTGGAGTGGATGGGAGTCCAACAGCCCTGGTTTCAAATCCAGGCCTGTCACTTATTGATTATGCAACAATAAACATACTGTTTTATCTCTTGGACCCTCAGCTTCTATACTTCTAAATTTGAAATAGGAGCCCTAGTGATGTTACGGTGTTTGGCTGCTAACAGAAAGGTTGTCAATATGAATCTGCCCAGTGGATCTGCTGCTTTGCTTCTATTAAAATTACTTCAATAAGGATTGTGGGCAAACTCACCTAACAAGAACGACAACAACATGGAGATATTGTTTCAAGTAGATTGCTGTTGTAATGAGTCAGAACAGAGTCATAGATGCCCCTCTGGCAGATTTTCTGATGCTATACATCTCAGAGGAGAAGATTGTCCATTTATCTCCCACAGAACAGCTGATGGATTTGAACTGCCTGCCACTGGGTGGACCGTGCAACTCCTTCTTCCCACTAAGCCACCAGAACTACTAAGGAATGGATGATTGTGTTGCTCGCTACCCTTGAGTTGGAACCAACTCATTATTGTGCCTCCAGCAGGTTTTCAGTGCCATGGAAGGAGATTGTCCACTTTTCTCATATGAAGCAGCTGGTGGATTCAAGCCACATGCCACACAACGTGGAACACAATTCCTTACCACTAAACAACCGGAGCATGTGCAAACATCTAGCACAGTCTCTGCAAAAACTTAAAAAATTATATGTATATCTGTTTCATAGACTCACTTTACTTTCTATCTTCCAGTAGCTGACGCTTCTCCTACTCAAAGCTCAGATCACACACTCTGTGGCCATTCTCTATCTCTCCTCAATAACTTCTCACCTACTGCTGAGGTGGGGGGACCCCAGGCATGAGTAGCCAGCTTGTATGCTGTAGGCATGTAGGAGTGAGCCACAGTGGCAGGAAGAGGTGGGACTTCAGAAGCTCTGGGAATCTGGGTAAGCACCCTCTCATCTTTCTATCCAGGGGGGTGACTTGGGGTGGCCAGCCCTGACCCATGGCTGGGAGAGATTTCCTGTTCTCACCTGCTTCTCCTTGTTGGATGTCAAATCTGCTTGCGCCTTCCACGATAAAGTAAGGGGGAGCCCTTGATGAGCTCATCTCCTTAGGAAAGAGGAAAAAAGAAAATGATGAGTGAGTGTCTTCTATTCCTTTGAGTCCAGTGTAGGACCTAAGATATCATTCACTTTGTTTTTTGAGTCACAGAGGTTAATCCTTATAACTCAAACTCATTGCTGTGGAGTCAGGCTTGACCCTCTAGTGGGTTTTCAGAGGCGGTAACTCACACGTGGGAGGAGATTGCCCATTTTCTTCCATAGATCAGTTAGTGGATTTGAACCACTTGCCTTTGTGTTGACAGTGCAACTCTTTGTGCTCCAGGCAACCAAAGCTTCCTGCATTAATTCTTAAGTTGTTGTTGTTGTGTACTATAGAGTTGGAACTGACCCATAGCTGACCCTCTGGCCCATTTTCAGAGGCAGTTAATCGCCTGGGAGGAGACTGCCCATCCTTCTCCCACAGAGCAGCTGGTGGCCTCGAACTGTGTGCCTTCCGGATTGCAGTACAGCTTCTTGCCACTAGGCCACCAGAGCTCCCTGTAATTCTTAAGCAGCTGCTTAAAATGTCAGTTAGCAATGTTCCCCTCAGTCTTTAGGTTCAAGCGCTATCAGGAGGTGCCAGGTGTCAAAGAGGCACATTCATAACTGACAAGGCAGGCAATAAACACATGAGCAAATTACACAAAGTGATAAATAAGAACAGCCTGATTGAACAGTCAGGAATTTCAGTTCCAGCAAGCCAGCCTTTTATTAAGAGGTTATAATAAAAAACCGAAAAGAGATATCTTTATTACAGGGAACTTTTTTCAGAATAACAAAGCTTTTCTTCTGAAATGTCATCTCTCATGAGGCAGCTTAGGTGCTCTCGACTCCAGGTTCACCTCCAGACATTGCAGGTATGAGATGGTGATCTTTGCCCTTTCTGCTGGTTACTCTCAGACCAATTATAGAAGATGAAGTCATCACCCTTGCTTTGCATAGAGAAGGCATTGCTATTGGAGTTTGTGGGAGCTCTGGTGGCCTAGTGGCAAGAAGCTGCACTGCAATCCTGAAGGCACTCAGTTCCAGGCCACCAGCTGCTCAGTGGGAGAAGGATGGGCAATCTCCTTTCTTGTGATTAACTGCCTCTGAAAACCTGCCGGAGGGTTTGCTATGTGTCGGTTCTGACTTAACTGTAAACAACAACAACAACAACAACAACAACAGTGGAGTTTGCAGTGCTGTGACATCTAGGGAGGATCTTGGAAACTCTCAGGAGATGTGAGGCTTGTGAGAGATCCTGATTGAGGATCCCAAGACATATGTGTGGTGATTTTGGGAGTCATTAGGTCAAAGATCTGGCTCGTTCCCCATTGCAGTCAGCCTTTTCTGTATTTCCCCTGCCAGCAATCCCAGGACTATCCTCTGGGTCCTTTTGAAATGTCCTCTCTGTGCAACTCTTCCTAGGTTTCTGTAGTAGAAGTTTGCATACTTTTATAATTGTTCCTGTGTCATTTCTTTTCTCACTGACAAGTAAGTCCACAGAAAGCATGGCTGCAAAGTGAAAATGGATCCCTTTTCTCAACAGCCATTAATGCAAAGCATCACATACCTTGTAAAATCTGCCAGCCCTTCATAAATGGCCAAAGTTTCCTGGTGAGAGCCACATATAGAAACAGATAAAGGCATGCATATATGCAAGCATAAAAGTCCAGGGAAGGGCTAATCATATCATTACAGTCCCCTTCACGGCCTTCTCCATGGAGAACTGACCCTGGCCGGTGGTCAGGGTCGGGGGACAGTGCTCTCAGGACAAGCCTAGGACCTCTGGGTGATGGAACATGGGAGGCACCATGCCTGATCTCCTTTTGGGAGTCAAGGTGATGCAGAACCTCGAACTCTCTCAATGGAAACAAACCAGAAGAAAAATGCCCTGAGGAATTCCAGCCATGGTGAGCAGGTCATGGAGGGAGCTGCTCTCCCAGTTTTGAGCCAACTTGGGACACTTTTATCGCCTCTGATGGCTTCTCTCTTTCTGCTCGAAAAAGGAAATGAGAGTCTGAAAGAGAGCCCACTTTGAATAAGCTGTTCCAACTCACCGTGATCAAAGAAGGTGGAGGCCACTGGGCACTTCCGATTGGGAGCAAACACAAGCTGGCTTGTTTCCTGGCCTGAAGGCACAGCTTGCCTTTGTCCTGTCCCTTCATAGGCCACTCTGTAGTCAATGGCAGAGGAGGGGTGGGTGTGCCCGAGAAATCAGTCCAGACAGACCAAGTGTGGAATCTTGCTCTGATTTTTCTCTTTGGGTGACTCTGAGCAAATCCCTTAATTTGGCTGAACCTCAGTTTTCTCATGTGTGAAATGGGGACCATATGGGGCCCACTGAGAAAAATCAGTGATAAAGTCATCAAAACCATTAGCTGCTGTTGGAGGAAACTTCAGGACGGGCTGGGCACTTTGCTCACAGATTATCTCTTGCTGGCCTCCCTACAGCCTTGAGAACCAGGAGGATTCCTTCTTCTTTATAAACGGAGGAGGATGTGCAATACTTAGCACAGCCTCTATTGAATGTGTCTGTTCAATAAATATTGATTTCTTTCTTCGGTAAAATTCTCAAAATGAAACAGGCCAGACTCATAGACGAGCTCAGCTTCAAATTTATTAATTATTGAGTAAAAACATGAATTAACAGTCAACTCATGGATGTTAAAAAGTAAAAAAAGATGCAGGCATACACAAAGCTTAAATCCATGAAACAACACATTGCTGTCACATTGAAACAGACTCATAGCACACCCTCCAGTGAGCTCCCTGAGGCTGTAAATCATGCTGAAGTGGATAGCATATCTTTTCCCCACTGAACTGCTAGTGGATTCGAACCACCAGAGAAGTGCACCTTTGGGTTGGCAGCACTGCTCCCTACAGCCTCTACTACCATAACTCCCTCTCACAGAAATAGGATGGAAATGATAAAGAAAATAATTGTTGTTGTTATGTGCCATCAAGTAGCCTACGACTCATAGTAACCCCCTGCCGAATAGCTTTGAATCCTGCCCTGTCCTGAGCCAAGACATACCCACCCCCGTGACCCCCCAGTCACCATGTCAATCCAGGGTCTTCCTCTCCTGCACTGTCCCTCCTCACTTCCAAGCATGATGTCCTTCTTCAAGGACTGGTCCCTCCTGGCCATGTGCCCAAAGTACGTGAGATGGAGCTTCAAAATCCATTCCTCCAAGGATCAGCTTGGATACACCCCTTCCAGAACAAACCTGTTTGTTCTCCTAGTAGTCCATGGTATGTTCAATGCTCTCCTCTAGCACCACAACTCAAAGGCATCAATTCTTCTTCTTTCATCCTTATTCATTGTCCAGCTCTCTGATGCAGAGTAAGTAATTGTGAAGTCTGTGGCCTAGATCAGACACACCTTAGTCTCTAGACTGATATAGTTGCTCTTTAGCACTCTGAAGAGGTCCCTGACAGCAGATTTCCCAAACACAATTCATTTTTTTTATTTCCTGACTGTTGGTGCCAAGAGTGTTAACTGTGGAACCAATTAGAGAATTCGAAACAAAAGCATATTGTAAAACCCCAGAATTGACAAAACAAGCAAATTATGCTATTTAGTAGGTAGACTCCCAAGGTGTCCCTGCTAGTTTGGTAGGTTAAGTATTGAGTTGTTAACTGAAAGGTCGGTACTTTGAACTCACTAAATGTTCTTCAAGGGAAGTATGAACAGTATGCTCTCACCAAGATTTACAGCTTCAGAAAGTCCTTGTTATGATCTTCATAGATTCTGCTTTATGAAGAGGTTGCTTGGCGGGTTTGATTTTCTCTTAAAAATTTTTTATGGACCAAACTTTGGAAAATAATGGAAACGAAGCACAAAAATGAGGTTTAGCAGTATAGTACATTTCTGTGGTAATCAATTTAAAAATAATGATTTTTTGACAAAAAAATTGTTGTTGCTTGACATTGAGTCAAGTACGACTCTTATGAATAAAAGATCTGAAGCCTTTCTAAAACTATTATTGTTTCTTAAAGTTCATAGAGTTTCCAAAGGAGTGTTGTTTAGGAAGTGTGGTAAAATGTGAATCACAGTGGTAAGTCATATAAAAGACTAACAACTTCTGAATATTATTGTAAATATCTCAAAGCCTTCTAAAGATTTTCTTGCTGAATTCTCAAAAACTCTCAAATAACAGACAATTTTTTCATCATTACAGTTGCAAACAAAACTCAACTGGTTTCTGTCAAGTTGAAATTGACTCCTTCCTAACGTTCTGTGGATTTTCAGAGGCTGTAAATCTCACTGGAGGGGTTTCCCCATCTTTCTCCCATCAGACAGTTCATGGATTTGAACCATCTCTCTTTGGATTGACAGCACAACCCCTTACCCAGTCATTGTTGTTACTAGGTGCTGTTGAATCAAGTATGACTCATAACAATCCTATGAACAAAGATCTGAACCCCGTCCCATTCTTTGCCATCCTCACACTTCCTGACACACAAGAGCCCATTGTGGGCATCACCATGCCAATCCACCTGGTTGAGGGTCTTCCTTTCCTTCATGGACCCTCCACCCTTCCCAACATCACGTCTCCTTTTAAGAAATAGCACCTCCTAGCAACATGTCCAAAGTTTGTGAGGTGAAGCCTCATCATTCTTGCCTCCAAAGAGCAGTTCACTTGTACTGTTTCCTAGACATTTCTATTTGTTCTCTTGGCTGTCCATGGGATGTTCAATATTCTTCTCCAACACCACGGTTCAAAGGTGTCAATTCTTCTTCTGCCATCTTTAGTCATTGTCTAGCTCTCAAATATATAGTAAGTGATTGGAAAAGCCAAGGCCTGAATCAGACACACCTTAGTCCTGAAACTGATATCATTACTCATCATTAATTTGGAAATGTCCCTAACTGCAGATTTTCCCAGTTCAATGCATTTCCTTATTTCCTGACTGCTGGTACTGAGAGTTTTAATTGTGGATCCAAGCAAAATGAAACTGTTGATAGCTTTTCAATCTCTTCTCCATCTATCGTGATACTGTCTATTGGATTGACAGTACAACCTCTTGCCCCATTGTTGTTGTTATGTTCTGTTGAGTCACCTGTGACTCATAGCAATCCTGTGTACAACAGCTCTAAATTCTGCTGTATCCTGTGCCAATCTCATTGTCTCCAACACACCTACCCCCATTACGCCAGTCACTGAATCAATCCATCTCATAGAAGGTCTTCCTCTCTTGTGCTGTCCCTCCACCCTCCCAAGCATAATGTCCCTCTCCAATGACTGGTCCCTTCTTGCAACATGCTTAAAGTATGTCAGACCAAGCCTCAGAATCCTTGCCTCCAAGGAGCATCCTGGCTTCACCTTCTCCAAGATGAACCTGTTTGTTCTTTTAGCAGTCTATTGTATGTTCAACACTCTTCTCCAAATCACAGCTCAAAGGCATCAACTCTCCTTCTATCCTTCCTAGTCATTGTCCAACTCTCTGATGCATAGCAAGTGATTGAAAAATACAGGTGCACCTTAGTCTCCAGAATGACATCATTGCTCTTCATTACTTTGGAGAGGTCTCTGACAGCAGGCTTTCCCAATGCAATTTATCTTTTAAGTTCATGGCTGCTGGTGCCAAGAGTGTTGATTGTGGAGCCAAGTAAATTAAGTTGTTAATAATCTCAATATCTTTACCATCTATCATGGTGCTGCCAATCAGCCCAGTGGTGAGAATCTTTGTTTTCCAGATGTTGAGCTTCAATCCATATTGAAGGCTGCAATCCTTGACCTTCCACAGTAAGCACTTCAGATCTTCCTCAGTTTCAGCAAGCAGAGTTGCATCACCTGCATAATGCAGATTGTTGATGAGTCTTCCTCCAATCCTGATGACACACTTCTCCTCATAGAGCCCAGTAGGCTACCGAAAAGAAGTCTGCACAGTTTTGTTATCTAATTTGAGTGGATGTGTACGTATATGACAAATTGGTTTCCCTTAAGGAAACACCTAAATGGTAAATAAAATATCCTGTAAATCAACAAGTAACATGAGACTAATCCACTACGGCCATGCAGGGTTCAGCCTCTGCCTGACAATTTGCATTCTCACCACTAAAATGCTCTACTGTTTGTAGATTTGAACTCACAGTTAACTCTGTTGGAAGAGCTGAAGTGACCCACAGTGTGTCCAAGGCTGCAAATATTTACAGAAGCAGACGTCTACATCTTTCCCAAGGAACAGCTAATGTGTGGGGACAGCTGACCATTCAGTTTGCAGTCACACTCTTTTAATCACCATGCCAACATACTGAAATAGGATACATCTTTTAACAAGATTTCCATGTGGCTTTTATGTACAGTAAAATCATATTAAATATGTAAATTCTGATTGAAGACATTTGAAGTGGAAATGCAAGTCCTCAGTAGGTTATCAAACCAGAGAGAACTCTGATAGAAAGGCTGAATGCAAGGTTGGTTTCTTATCAGCAAGTCTAATAAGAAAAAATAAGGAGCTTTGATGACATAGTCTGTTAGGAGTTGCGCTACTGATCTAATAGCTGCGAGGCTCTGGCAGTTCCAACCCTCCAGCAGCGCTGTAGGAGGAACATGATCAATCTCCTCTCAAGACTTACAACCTCGGAAAACCATTGGAGGGGCAGCTATGAGTTGGTTCCAATTTTATGGCAATGAGAATGGGTAAGTGAGTAATAGAAAATTGCACCCAGAGGAGGACAACTTTCACCATTTCAGTAAATGTTATGAAAGTATATGACGAACATGTAACAACTTTTTCAAATTTCTCAGTATAATTAATGTAAAAATTTATCAATAAAGTGAAAGTCAAAAAAGTAAAACTTAACCTAATTTTAAACAACTCCACTCAGCCTCTCCATTGCTGTCAAGTTGGAATTTACTCATTGCTTACGCTGCTGTGAGCTTTCAGAGGCTGTAGATTAAACAGGGAAAGATTTCTTCTAAAAGCACTAATAGATTTGAGCCACCTTTGACTTGGCAATGAAACTTCTTCCCACTAGGCCATCAGAAATCCATAATTATCAACTAAGATACCTTAGCAATGATCATTACATAGTAATGATCTTAACTACAACAAACTTATGAGGAAACGTGGAATCATTTGCATCAAAATTGATCCAAATTCAAGCAAAACAAACCACCAACATGTGTGCCTCCTTTCTCTCATGAGTGTTTTTGAGAGTAAACTCTTTATTTTTTACTGAAGAGCAACAATGTCAGTCTGGAGACTAAGGTGGTCCTCTTGAGCCAGAAAGCTGGACAATGACAATGGAGGATAAGAGAATTAATACCTTTGAGCTGTGGTGTTGGAGAAGAGTATTGAATATACCATGGACTTGCAGGAGAATAAACAGGTTCATCATGGAGAGGGTAAAACCAGACTGCTCCTTGGAGGCAAGGATTCTGAAGCTTTGTCTGACATATTTTGGACATGTTGCAAGGAGAGACCAGTCCTTGGAGAGAGACGTCAGTTTTGGGAGGGTGGAGAGACAGCACAGGAAAGGAAGTCCGTCGATGAGAAGAACTGACTCAGTGACTGGGATGATGGGGGTAGGCGTGTCAGAGATGGTGAGATTAGCTCAGGATCAGGGTTCAGCACTGTTGTACATAGAGTCGCTATGAGTCGCAAGTAACTCAATGGCACATAACAGCAACAACAACACCCTTGACTGTAAAGGGATGCTGGTTAAGCCCCCCAAAATGGAAAATACAAAGAGAGAGAAATTACAGCCAGAAGCATTTTTTCCCTGCCAGACTCATTACTGAGACAAAGGCCACAGAGCCGGTAGCCACAGATGACTGGGAGGAGGGCAGCAACCTGGCTCAGGGCAGATCACCTCTTGCCAGCCCAGCCGGCCCTGCCAAGGCCTGTGATAAGATTCTGGGTCAGATTCAGGCTGTCAGCCCCAAATCAAGCCTCCACTTCCTTGTAATCAGCCAGGAATTCTGCAAACAGGTTGCCTGCTGCACCCGCCTCTCACAGCTTTGGTGTGGTAAGTCAGGGATCGCGGAGACTGAGGATTTACAAAGTGTCTCTAGAGATTCTGATGCCCAATCAAGGTGAGTAAGCAGATTCAGAGAGGCGGAGAGCGTGGCTCCACTCCAGAAGTGGAATCTGAATTGGACAACTCCCTCCATGGTGCCTACTTCTCCCTGCTGAGCCCCACCAGCAGACAGGGGCATCTCAGCACCACCACTTTCAGATTCTGGAAGGTGGTCTGGGCCTTTGAAGCCTCGGAAACAGCCATCTGTACCGAAGAAAGCCAGCAGCAATCATCTAATTAAACAGGCTTATTCATTTATTTCTGGATCACAGGACCTTTTCTCAAAACATTTTGGGTAATCTCTGTCTATCAGGTATGCCAAAAGCTCATGTAAGGCAGGAGCCTCTGAACTCCTAGCAAGTGACCTCTCTGATGCAGTACAGGCTCAATCATTGTGAAAGTGACTCTCTAATGTGACCTCCTATTGCAGATGTTAAACAGTGATGCTTGTGTTCTGCTCCAGGGCTGCCTAGCTCCCTGACCGTGCACTACCCTTGATTAGAAGGGGTAGCATCTTAGCATTCGGACACAGCCCCCTTCTGTTAGGGCTGCTGATAATCTACACTCAGCCAGGTGGCAGAACCTACTTCCTTTTCTATTTTTACTTTAAACTTTGATTTATTGGCATCAAAGTTCTTTGGCTCCATAGTGTCTGGCTGTTGGCACAGTCAGCTTCTGTCTCCATGTTTATCTTCTGCCTTACAGTCCATCTTTATAGTCTAACTACTCAGGACCCTTATTTCCTCTTTATTCATCTACTTATTCTGAAGAATGCATTTGTTTAACAAGGTCCTATTCTTTTATTCCCCTTTTAAAAATTATTATTAATTTTAATGAAAATTTACAGACACTTTGGATTTCCATTCATTCATTGTTGCACTTTTCTCCCTGCCCACCCCTCTTTCCGCCCAGTACATTCTTCTCTTTGAAAAGTAAAAGAAAAATTCTTTCATTGTTTTACAATTCCCTTCCCCCAGGTCCACTCCACTATGCAGGCTTTGTTTGAGACTCCTATCATGACAATAATACCTAATCACATATCCTTTTTAAACAGTTTTCTCCCTCATCTGTTTCAATGCAGTATACATTATTTATCCCATCTTTCTCAGTCTCCCCCCACAAGGTCCTATTCTAGTGAATTATCCTTTCAGAAGAAGAAAGGATTTGGTTAAATCCAATAGTGTCAAGTGCTGCACTTGTTTTTTGCCATTTCCTTCAGAGCAGCTTAAACTTCCTCCTTCATCACCATTACCTCTTGAGCATAAGTTGTTTCATGAAATACTTCTGTGTCAGCCAGTTATTTTTGTGATACAGTGACTCTGTGCATTCCTTTCATCTTCTTTTGATACTTTCTGGATCATTCAAGATTTTGCTCATAGCATCCTTAAGCGTTGCAACTCAAGGTTTGAATTTGTTCTTCAGTTCCTTTAGCTAAAGAAATACTAAGCGAGTTCAACACTTTTGACATTCTGACTCTTGCACTTTGCACATTTCATTATAATACTTGGCTTTGTCTTCTGGAGCTGCACTTTGATATCTTTGTTCAGCTCCTTAACTTCTTGATTTCTTCCCTTTGTTTTGGCATCTTGGCGCTGTAGTGCAATAGTCAGTGTCTCTTTCAAAATCCATTGCAGTCTTTTCCTCCTTTTTCCTTGTAATGACCTCATGCATTCTTCATGGATAATATTCTTGATATCCTTTCACAACTTATCTGGCCTTCACTCATTAGTGTTCAGAGCCTCAGATCTGTTCCTGAGACGGTTTTTAAATTCAGGTGGCTTAGACTCAAGGTCAAATTTTGGTTCTTGTGGATTTGATTTCATTTCCTTTGGCTTCAGTTTGAACTTGCATATGAGTAGTTGATGGCCTGTTTCACAGTCAGCACCTAGCTTAGTTTTCACAGCTGATATTGAGTGTCTCCAGTGAGTCTTCCCAGAGATATAGTCAATCTGATTCCTGTGTAGATCATCAGGTGAGGTCTATGCACATAGTCACAAATTATGTTTCTTATAAAAGGCATTTTCATTGACTAAGTCATTGACTGTATAAAATTCTATCATGTTATCTTCAGCCTCTGTGTTGTCACCAAGCCCATGTTTTCTAGTTACTGATCCTTCTTTTCCAGTTCCAGCTTTTGCATTCCAGCCAACCATTATTATTAGTGCATCTTGGTTACATGTTTGATACATTTTGACTGCAAAAGTTGGTAGGAATCTTTTATTTCCTCCTCTTTGGCTTTGATTGTCGGTGCATGTATTTGAATGATGATGGCATTGACAGGGGCTCCTTGTATGCATATGGATATCATCCTGTCACTCACAACATTATATTTCAAGGTGGATCTGGAAATGGTCTTTTTAACTATTAATGTGACCCAATTTTTCCTTGCCTTTTCATTTCTGGCATATGATTGACTGATTCAAAATATCACATGCCAATCCATCTCATTTCACCAATGTCTAGTATGTCAATATTTGTGTGTTCCATTTTTCTCCTAACAATATCCAATTTACCTACCTTCATGCTTCTCCCATTCCATGTTCCAATGCCTAGTGTCTGCTTGCAATTGTTCCTCTTCCTTTATGTTTGTCACCTGGAGGGCTCAGCCTCAGTTGTCCTATCTGCTAGTCTAATTTAAGTGTGCTCTATTATGTATGGAGTTCTTGAGGGCCTGTTGTTTCAGAAATGGATGGCCAATCTTTTTTCTAGTCTGCCTTAATTTAGATGTTTAAATTTATAGCAATATCTGACAGACAAGCATTTTACTCAGAGGAACAGATGAACTAACTATACTTCCCATTGCCAAAGTAATCAATTAGATGTTGGCTCCCCAGTCTCCCCATCACCTCTGTAGAGGGTCAAGGACTATATTTGCAATATGGACTGAAGCTGAAAATCAAGAAATTGAAGATTCTCGCCCTTGGGCCAATTGGCACCATTATGCTAGATGGAGAAGAGATTGAAGTTGTTAACAATTTCAGCTTACTTAGTTCCAGAAATAACACCAGCAGTCAGGAAATGAAAAGATGAATTGTGTTGGAAAAAATCTGCTGTCAGAGACCTCTCCAGAGTACTGAGAGCAAAGATGTTAGCATAGAGACTAAGGTGCTCCTAATCCAAGCTATGGTCTTTGCAATTGCTTGCTATGCAGCAGAGAGCTGATGACCAAGAATGACAGGAGAAGAATTGATTCCTTTGAGTTGCGGTGCTGGAGAAGAGTTTTGAACATACTGTGTACTGTCAAGAAAACTAACAAGTTTGTCCAGGAGAAGGTGTAATCAAGCTACTTCTTGGAGGCAAGGATTTTGAAGCCCTGTCTCACATACTTTAGGCATGTAGCCAGGCGGGACCAGTCCTTGGAGAAGAAGATCACCCTTGGAAGGGTCAAAGGACAGTGCAGGAAAAGATGACCCAACATGAGGTGGATTGACACAAAACTGGGGTAATAAGAGCAGGTGTTTCAGAGACAGTGAGATTGACTCGAGATAGAGAAGCATTCAGAGCTGTTCAGCATAGGGTTCCTGAGTCGTAGTTGACTTGATGGCATAACAACAGCAACAACCTGACATGGTTGGTGACTGTGCTGTGTGACAATCTACCATCTACAGTTCTGTGCCATTTAACACTGTTGCCACCAACCATATGTGTTTATTTAAATGTTGGTGAGTGCTGTCGAATCAGAACTGACCCATAGCTGACCCTCCAGTTTTCAGAGAGAATTAATCACTTTGGAGGAGATTGCCTATCCTTCCAACTGGTGGATTCGAACTGTGTGTTTTCGATATTGCAGCACAGGTTCTTACAACGAGGCCACCAGAGCTCCCTAAATCTAAATTAATTTAAATTAGATAAAATTGAAATTAAATTAGGTAAAATCTCTCAATTTCACTAACTACATTTCAAGTGATCAATAGCCACTGTGATGAGCAGCAACTGTATTGAACAGTACAGAATCCTCCCATCGTCAGAGAAAGTTCTATCAGACAGCACTGAGCTATGTAATGAGGACAATGACATCGACCCCACAGGGAACTGGATGAGAGGCCACGTGTTTAGCATCATAGCTGACACATGTACACACTCGAGAAATGGGATTTATTGCTATCCATTAAACAACAATTTCACACAAAAGAAATAACTCTCAGTGTCAAATTTCGTTTGGCAAGCTGGCACACAGATACCACTTAATAAAAGTGTTTCTTGGGTTAGAAACGATGAGGACTTGGCCATTTTCTCAGTGAATTGTCATAAACTGTTGTAGAACCTAATTTGAAAAGTTAAAAAGTGTTGAGATTTTTCTAAAGAGAGAGAGAGACAAACACACACACACTGACCCATACACTGAGAAAGAAGGAGAAATGGGAACTCTGGGACGTGAAACAACTTGCCTACAAATGGCAGCAAACACTGGGTCTGATCTTTACCCTGATTCCCAGTTATTTTTCAATGCTTCATACTTGGTGATTATTCAAGTTAGAATATCCATGATAGGGTCCAGCGGTTGCTTGGAGCATGGCATTTCCCATTAGCTAGAAAAGGCTGTAACTTATTAACTATTGCCTAAGGAATTGTTGGGGCCACATTAGTGATTATCTGTCATATATCACTTTCAACATATCATTCCGTATCTGCTTCTCATCTTTCAAAACAACAAACAATACATTGTTATAAGTTGGAACCAACTCATAGTTGATCCTTCAGTGAGTTTTCTGAGGCCTTAAATCACATGAGAAGAGACTGATCATCTTTCTCTCTCTCTTTTTTTAAGTTTACAGGTTTGAAAAAGATTAATTTTATTTCCATTGTCGCGTATGATCACATAATAAAAGATAAAATGTAATGTATATTTCCTAGTTGTTATTTTCTTTAATTTTAATTCTGGCTTACGTACAACGTTCATAAAGTCCATACACATTGTTTGTCACACCAGATCTTTCCCCATTCCTTTACCCATCCCTCCCTCCACCACCAAATTGTGTGACCCTATGATTAAGCTCCCCCTCCCTCCTTGGATCCTCATTCTCATTCTACAATAATGGCCTTATACAGTATTTATGAGACTGAATTATTTCACTTAGCATAATGCTCTCCAGTCCCTCCCAAGTTAGGTAGTAATTTACACAATCGTTGCTCCCATGTGCTGCATAGTATTCCATTGTGTGAATGTACCATAATTTCTCTATCCATTCCATAGTGATTGGGCATTTGGACTGTTTCCATATTCTTGTGACGGTGAATAAAGCTGCTATGAACGTTGGTGTACCAGTTTCTGTTTGTGCTTCAGTTCTCATTTTCTCAGGATATATTCCAAGCAGTGGAATAGCTGGGTCATAACCATCTTTTTCTTGAGGAAGATTCTGGTGAATCCGAACCACCAGAGAGGAGTCACCAATGGGTCAGCAGCATAACTCTTTACTCATTAAGTCACCAGAGTGCCTGTCTTTAAATGGGAAACTCGTTATAGTACCTCGTCAGAGTTATTGTAAGGATTGAATGAGTCAAGGAGATCTAAAGGCAGATATGTTCTATTGTCCATAAGTATCTATATTCATCAGTATGATTTGAATTGGACCAAGCTAGTCATTGGTCTTCTTCCAAGGCTCTTCCCTTCACTTCTCTAAGCTTCTTCAGTCAAGGTCCTCCCAGGGTTGAGAGGTGAGTAGATTAGCCTTTTTCTCTACCATCCCACTTAGCAAACAGGTCAGCCCAAGATTTCTCTTTGCACAGGTTGCTAAGTGCTTTTTCAAGTGAATTTCAACTCAAACAAACTCCATAGGAGAGAGTAGAGCTGTGCCATAGCACTTCCTACGTGGAAATATTTTCTTTTCTTGGAAGTTAATTTTTTTCTTTTTTATTGTGATTTGAGCCAAAGTTTGTAAACTGGTTTTCCATTTGATTATTCACACACATTTTGTTTTATGACAATAATCTTTACCCACAAAGTAACCACATTCTTTCCATTTCCTTCATAAGATTCCCATTAATTCCATTATACTCCTCATTCCTGTCATCCAAGCTTTATATATGGGAAGATGCTTTTTTTCCTTTTATGTGGCTGATTATTCTGAAGAACGAGTGTCTTCCCGTTCGTTCCCCTTTTAGACTGTTTACAGAAAGACTTTTCATCTTTCCGGCTTGTATATTGTTTGACTACTTTTAGCCACAGAAGACATATTGGATTGGGAAAGTTTGCTGTTGGGAACCACTCTGCAATACCAAAGAACAATGAAATGATGTTAATTGGCATATTTCAACTAACAGATGCTGCCCTGGATGTGCTCACCAAGTTGTGTCAAGAAATCTGAAGGATAAACTTAGCCAACAGACTGGAAGATATCTATATTTTTTCCCATTCTGAAGAAAGATGAACCAACAGAGTGTTGAAATTATCAAACAATATCATTAATAACACATGCAAGCAAGATTCTGTGGAAGAGTATCCAAAAACGACTGGAACAATACATCGACAGAGAACTACCAGAAGTGCAGGTTGGATTTAAAAGGAGCCAAGGTACTAGGAATTGTAGCTAATGTTAGATGGATCTTGGCTGCAAACGTAGAGCACCAGAGGAATGTCTATGTTTCATTGATTATGCAAAGGCGTTTGACTGTGTGAATTACAACAAACTGTGGCTAACTCTGGGAAGAGTGGGAATCCCAGGACACTCAATCGTGCTAATGCAGAACCTATACTTGGATCAGGAGGCAGGTGTAAGAACAGAGCAAGGAAACACTGCATAGTTCAAAATTGGGAAGGGCGTACACCAGGGATGTGTTCTGTCTCCATACCTTTTCAATTTATATGCAAAACATATTATCTGGGAGGCTGGGCTCTATGAGGAGAAATGTGGCATCAGGATTGGAGGAAGACTCATCAACAATCTGCATTACGCAGATGACATAATCCTGCTTGCTGAAACGGAGGAGGACCTAAAGTGCTTGCTACAGAAAGTCAAGGACTGCATCTTTCAATGTGGATTGAGGCTCAATATCAAGAAAACAAAGATTCTCACCGCTGGGCCAATTGTCAGCATCATGATAGATGATCAAGAAATTGAGATTGTTAACAGCCTTAGTTTGCTTGGCTCCACAATCAACACTCTTGGCACCAGCAGCCAGGAAATTAAAAGATGTATTGTGATGGTAAGGTCTGCTGTTAGAGACCTTTCCAAAGTACTGAAGAGCAACGATGTCATGCTGGAGACTAAGGTGCATCTGATACAGGCCACGGTCTTTACAATCACATGCTGTGCATCAGAAAGCTAGATAATGACTAGGAATGATTGAAGGAGAATTGATGCCTTTGAGCTCTGGTGTTTGGAGGAGAGTAGTGAATCTACCATGAACTGCTAAGAGGGCGAACAGGTTCATCCTAGAGAGGGTGAAGTCAGGCTGCTCCTTGGAGGCAAGGATTCTGCAGCTTCGTCTGACATACTTTGGACATGTTGCAAGGAGGGACCAATCTTTGGAGAGGGACATCATGTTTGAGAGGGTGGAGGGACAGCGTAGGAGAGAAAGATCTTCGATGAGATGGATCAATTCAGTGACAAGGGTAAAAGGGGTAGATGTGTTAGAGACAGTGAGATTGACACAGGATAGAGCAGGGTTTAGGGCTGTTATATATAAGGCTGTTATGAGTCTCGGGTGACTTGACGGCATGTAACAATAACAATAAGGTGCACCTGATTAAGTCCATAGTCTTCTCAATCACCTACCACATATCAGAGAGCATCATAATGATTAAGAATCCAGTTGCACAATTCAATGGATGGGTGGGATAAGGGAAATATGAAGGATCTTTTATGAAAAACAATGTATTAGAACTTTGTAAATAAATTACTTGTTGTTGTTAAGTGCCCTTGAATTGTAGGCGACTCACAGCGACCCTATGAAAGAAAGACTTGAACACTTGTATAACTTTCATCCTTTCTCCGGGTTCATAGGGTTTCTGGAGGCAAGCTGTTTATGGAAGTGGACGCCTCTCCTGCTTCCAAACTTGTTTTAATCTGGGAGCTCTCATTTGACACATCAGTGTTACAGTGTTCAGCTTCACAGCAACCATGAGTTACCTCTGCACAGCAAGTGGGCAGACCAGGGCTATACGACCTAGAAGAATGTTTCACCAAAAGCAATTAAAAACAGGCCCAATGGCCCTACAGGATTTTATTTACAACCTGGAGCAGGCTGAACCCTTATGTACCCTTAGTCTAAGGCTCAGGGCCACCTACCCACTTTTGAAGGGCAAAAAGAATAGTAACACAGAGATAAGGACCCCAGAAACTTCCTTTGCCTGACTGTCACCAAAATGAGCCGTCATCGAGACACCAGCCATTTCGCCAGTTAGCTGACTTCCAGAGTGGAGGGAGACTTCAGTCCCCAAATACATCAGAGTAAAATATATCAGACAAAAGGAAAAAAATGACAGAAGAAAAATTGCTGCTTCTGAGTTGTGGAGAAGAGTACTGAATAAAAAAGTACTGAATAAAAGAGTACTGCCAAAAGATTAATCAGATATGTTCTTGGGAAAGTGTGTCAGAGTGTTTCTTAGGGGCAAGGATGGTTGAGTTTCTTCTTAAGTACTTTGAACATGTAGCTGGGCGAGAGTATTCCTTGGAAAGTGACATCATGCTTGGAAATATGGAGTGTCAGCGAAGGAGGGTAAGATCTCCAATGAGATGCATTGACACTGTGATTTCAGCAATGGGCTCTAGTGTATCACAGATGATGAGGCTAGCACAGGACAGTGCAGGGTTCAGATCAGCTGTTCATAAGGTCACTATGAGTTGTACTCAACTTGACAGTACCTAACACAACAAGGAACATAGTCTCAGCAGTTCCATGAGTCTCTACTGGATCAACTAACCTAGCCATTTCCCTGGTTTTGAGTTTGTTCCATGCTTTTCATGCCTCTACTTGGGACCTTTTACCATCATCCTGTGATCAGCAGTGAGGGCTGGGCACCATATAGTTTTTCTGATCTCAAAGTCATGGAGATCAATGTTTGTATGACCCATTAATCCTTTGGACTAATTATTTCTTTGTCTACATCCTTATTTCCCTTTACTTTGTTCCAGGCTGAGAAAGACCAATAACAGCACCTTGGATGACTACTTGCAAATGTTTAAGACTCCAGTCACCACTTACTAAAGTCGTATGTAGAACACACGAAGCTTAATTTAAATCCTAAACTCTCCTCTCACTAACTGAGCCACCTCGAGCAAGTCACATGATCTACCTCAACCTCAGTCAATGTTCCTTTAAAATTGTCAAAAAAGAAAGCAAACAAAGTAGGAGAAGGCACAATGTAAGTTCTGAAAATACTATTCAAATATAAGTGCTGCCAGTTAAAGGGCACAGAGAAATAGGATATGTCCATATAAAACATTTTGAAAGAAGTGTAGGAATGAAAGAAATGGGAGTCAAATGTATTTGGTCTCACCTGCCACCATTCTGGGTGTTTGGCATGGGTCTAGGGGAATCATTTACCTTCTGTTTGCTTCAGTTTTCCCTTGTCCCCCAAAAGACAAGTTGAGATGTTGCTGGAATGAATATTAAAATAGCCTCTGCCCAATAAAATAAAACAAAAAAACCCTCTCAACCATTTCTAAATAGGAATGTTGTGACTTCTACCACACTATATTTACCACCTTACACGTATTTCCCAGCACCTGTTGAGGAATAAAAATCACACTCTAAAAGAGTTATGTGGCTGTTATGTGCCCTCGAGCCACCTGCAACTCATGGTGACCCTATGCACAAAAACTCTGAACTTGTCCTATCCTGAGCCAGTCTCACCGTCTCTGATACACTTACCCCTATTACCTCAGTTACTGTGTCAATCCATTTCATCCAGGGTCTTCCTCTTCTGTGTTGTCCCTCCACCTTTCCAAGCGTAATCTCCTCCTCCAAGGATTGATCCCTTTTGGGAACACGTCCAAAGTATGTGAGGTAGAGCTTCAAAATTCTTGCTTTCAAAGGGCAACTTGATTTCACTGTCTCTAGGACAAACCTGTTTGATCTCTTGGCAGTCCATGGTGTATTTAATACTCTTCTCTAGCACCACAACTTAAAGGCATCAATTCTTTTGCCATTTTTGGTCATTGCCCAGCTCTCTGATGCATAGCAAGTAATTGCAAAGACCATGGCCTGGATCAGGTGCACCTTACTCTCTGGACTGACATCTTTGCTCTTCAGCACTCTGGACAGCAGACTTTCCTAATCAAATTCATCTTTTGATTTCCTGACTGCTAAAATATTCCTTTAAGTAATATAGCACTGGCTTGTCCATTTGCTGTACAGAAGTAACTAGCGATTGCTGTGATGCTAAATACTGTGACACTGACATGTCAAATGCTATAATTGTTACCCATAGTGGACAGTGTTTGGTGGAGCTTCCCAGTTAAAACAAGCTTGGAAGCAGGAGTGGCATCCACTGCCGAAATAGCTTGCCTCTGGAAACCCTTTGAACCTGAAGAAATGATATAAGTTATATAAGTGTTCAGGTCTTTCGTTTGTAGGGTCGCTATGAGTCGTCTATGAGGGGACAGTTCTTAACAACAACAACAACAATAACAACAGTGTCAAGTGTTAATTGTAAATCCGAGTAAGCTAACGTTGTTAACAATCTCAATCTCTTCTCCATCTGTCTGAGCTTTTGAAAATAACAAAGAGAAAAGATATGACACTTCAGAACTTTTTAAAACAGATTCTCTGATTCTACTGTCCTTAGGAGGTAGGGATGAGAAGGAGAGAGGCATGTGAGCCACGTTCTGCCTTTAGCTGGTAGAGCCTAGAAGGCCATATCACCCCCCCCCCTCCGATTTTCTTCAAGCAGACTTTGAAGTCCCATTTGTCCCCATTTAGCCTCCTTTTGTCTTTCACAAAGTTAAAAGTCTTTCCCATTTAAATCACCTCCAGAGCTAGACGCCTTGGGTACCCCTTCTCGTAGGCAGAGTGGAATGACATGTTTACAGCTTAAACAGTTGTTTTTTAAAAGCAATAATGTCATAGCCATGGTTCTTTTCCCCCTTTCCTCACTACAATAAGCTGGATATGAGCTATGATATTTTCCTATTTTTTTATTGTGACTTGAATGAGAATTTACAAAGTATACTGTTTCTTCAATCATGCACATCTTGTTCCATAACATTAATTGTAATAGCCACAGCGTCTGGCCAACCATTCATTTCATATTGTCATTCTCTTCGCTTGTATGTAAACCAGGATAAAATGAAAAAAAAATTAAAGAAATTTTAATCTATTTGTTAATTTTCTACTTTCTCCCTCCAGCAACCATACTAGTGCAGTTCTCTCTGTATAGAAATCTATTTTTTGTTATTATACTAGTTTATTTAGAAAATTTGAATACATTGTTTTTCAACAATACCATTTTTTTTCAATTTCTCTCATCCCCCAACCATCAAATTGTACAACCCCATGATTAATCCTACTCCCTGCTTCACACATCCTCATCCCTCTGTTTCCATCCCCCTCCCCCTTGGATCCTCCTACTTATTCTACAACAATGATTTAGCACAATATTTGTCTTTGTGGGACTGAGTTAGTTCACTCAGCATAATGCCCTCCAGCCCCTTCTAAGATAGGTAATGATTTACAAAATCATTGCTCTTAAGTCCTGTTTAGTATTCCATTGTATGAATGTACCATAATTTGTCAACCCATTCAATTGTGGTTGGACATCTGGGCCGTTTCCATGTTCTTGTCATGATGAATAACCCTGCTGTGAACATTGGTGTACAAGTTTCTATTTGTGCCTTAGTTCTTATTTTCTCGGGGTGTATTCCAAGCAGGGGAATAGCTAGGTCATATGGAATTTCTATGTTCAGCTTTTTGAGGAAACGCCAAACTGCCTTCCAGAGTGCTTGTACCATTTTGCAATCGCACCAACAATGTATAAGAATTCCTACCTCGCCACATCCTCTCCAACATTTATTACTTGCTGTCCTGTTAAACTTTGCCACTGATACTGATTATAATATGATACCATCTGCTTATATAAATCTCTTCTTAGCTTTTTATTTTATTGTTGTTGTTGTGTTCTATGGAGCTGGAACCAACTCATCCTAACTTTCCAGTGGGTTTTCAGATGCAATTATTACAAGAAAGGAGATTGCTCACCCTTTATAATAATGGTCTTATATTTGTCCTTTTGTGATAAATTCATTTCACTCAGCATAATATCCCTTAGAGTCATCCTTATTGTGTAATATTTTATGAATTCTTCATTGTTTTCATTGCTACATAGTATTTCATTGTGGGAATGTACCGTAATTTCTTTATTCATTCCCTTATTGATGGGCACTTAGGTTGTTTTTAACTCTTTGCTGTTGTGAATTATGCTGCAACAAATTTGAGTATCTGTGTATCTGTTCATGTCCCAGCTTTTATTTCTTTAGGATACACGGTTCAAATCTATCAGCTGCTCTGCTGGAGAAAGATGGGAAGCCTCCTCCCATGCGAATAACTGCTTCTGAAAACCCACCAATGGGGTTAGCTATGCTTTGGTTCCAACTTGATGATACACAACTACACTAACAATACATGAAGTAATTTGGCTATAAAATGAACATATAAGCTCTTAGCATGTATCATGAGATGATATTTCTGAATACCTTGACACGGCTTTATGGCAAACACTTAATAGAGCATATTTGGCATTTAATCAATGCTTACAAAAATGATATCATTGCCATTGGCATTCTAGACCTTATAAAACCTTCTTTTGCTCTAGAAATCCACTGCAGTTTTGGGAAGGCATAAGTAGGATGTGTCCCTCACATCAAGAACAGCCTGATGAGATTATGAAAATGTTGAATGAGCTGAGTGATTTTTCTTAGAGCTTATTGTTATTATATTTTCAGGTGCTGTCTATACATTTTCAACTCAGAGTGACCCTATGAAAGAGCAGAGTAGAACTGTCCCATGGAAGTTTCTAGGCTATGATCTTTATGGGAGCAAATCAATAAGTCTTTCTCTCCTGAACTCCCAAGTGAGTTTGAACCACCAAACTTTCACTTAGCAGCCAAGTACTTAATCTTTGGGATTGTTGTTGTTATATTGTTATGGACGGTCCAGTCCAGGATCAACTCACAGATAACCCTCCAGCAAGTTTTCAGAACCAGTAAATCACAAGGGAGGAGGTAGCTTGTCTTTCTCTTGAGAAGAAGCTGGTAGATTTGAACCTTGTGCCTTTGGGTTAGCAGAACTGCTCCTTTCCATGTTGAGGTAGCACTAAAAGAATCAGCAGGGCTTACCTTTCTGGAAATGGTAGTTAGTGGGGTGTAGGAGTAAGGAAGGTTTAAATGTTGACCTGTGATTCTTTGCTAATTTTATAGCTGATGTTGGAAATTCTTTTATAGACGATCAAATCTTTATAAGATTGAGAACACAAATACAGCTTAGAGAGGGAAAGCAATTATTTAAACTCACTTTGTAGCATAAATGATTGACATGATCTTTTCCCTTTGAGTAAATTGTAACAGGAAAGGAGAAAAGAATGCAAATTAAGACAATGACATCCAAATAGGAGAAAAGGGACAAGGAGAACTGACAAATTGACTCAATTGTGGAACTGAAAGGGACCCTAAAGATTAACGTCTATAATCTTTATCCTCATGATTTCTCATTTTTTCCCAGATGAGAAACCCCTGACATTTAATCTAGCAGCTCACTCACTTTTAGGACAGGGCAGAGAACCCATAACTCCTGGTTCCTAGTACAGTCTTTTTATCCTACTGAGTAGGCATAATACTGTTGTAAAGACAAAGATGAATTTCATTCTCCTGTAAGTTTGGTTCATGTGTAATGTCCTTGGAAAGGGATATCATTCTTGGAAAAGTGGAGAGTCAATGAAAGAGAGAAAGACATGTGATGGATTGACATGGTGACTGTGGCAATGGGTTCAAGTATGTCAGAGATGAAGAGGATGGCTCAGGATAGGACAGGGTTCCGATTTGATGTTCACAGGGCTGCTGTGGGTTGTATTCGACTCCACAGACCTGATGAACACAACATTCATTTGGTTCAGGCCATTCTTGAGTGACAAGTGTCAACCCATCTTTTTTCCAGAAGGAGGCGCCATGACAGGCTGTTTGTGTTCCTTGGGGGCTAACTCACCCATGGACGCTTCCACTGTAGGCTGTGAAGGCCTTTCTCCTGAAGCAGCTGGTGGCCTACAGAGGAAGCCACAGCAGGGAATGTCTCATCTTCAAACAGTTGGCCTCTGCTCAAGCAACGATCTCGTAAGTATTTAAAGTCCTGGTCCTTAAATTTCACAATGGAGGCTTCATCAAGAAGTTCTTGCTTATGAGCCATGGCCAGCTTGACAAGATGTGTGAGGTGTTCTCCTTCTGTTGAGAGAAAAAAAAAAGGATATGTTTAGGTGTGAGCCATCAGATCTTTTATATCATCAGATGTGACCTTGGAAAGGAACTCAGAAGTCCTCTCCCTTTGCATTCAAAGAAGCTGAGATCCTACATAATCGTTCCCTTGCTGACATAGCCAACAGACCGTCAACGCTGGACTAGAATTCAGGCAGCCTCACTCACAGTTCAGCTTTTAATCTACTGCACCATCCAGCTTCTCTCTATGCTTTTATGTGCACAAGAGGATATGGAGGTATTTGTTCATGTAATGAACATTTATTGAGTACTGACCTTATGCCTGACACACTTTTGAATTTGGGTGATCCAAAGACAAATGCAACATGATCTTTATCCCCCGGGGGCTCATTAGCACATGGAAAAGATAGATTAGACACTTTAACAACTAGCTATTATTCAACAGAAACTGTTCAGTGAAAAATGTGTACAAAGTCCTCTGGATATAAAGAAGAGGAACCATAAACTGTTCCTCCAGGAGAGTCTGGGTGACTTTCCCAGGGGTGGCCACGTCTGTGTCAGCAAAGAAGGAAAAAAAACCAAACCAAACAAAACATCAGTTGGAAAAATCCCTCTGGGTGTCTTAAGTAGCGAATGCACAAAACCCCCTGAATTGGCTTGGAAGGATTATGAGCGTTGGAGCGAGTGGGGAGTGGCCAGAGCCACTGGCAGTGTTAACAGTTGGGAGTGTTGGCAGCGATGGCCAGGATGGTAACCTGAAAGTTGGATCATGTGATGTATCATCTGCAAGTACTGCTGCCTCGCTGAAAAGGTGGCACAGTATTTAATCTGTGTACAGGATGGAGGTGCTGGGAGCCAGATGGAGGCCAGATGGAAGATGGTAAGAAAGGACTAGACATGCACAGAAGGCTGTAGCATTTGTCCCCATGGGAGATGGTGTTTGAGCACTGGAAGTGAAGTTGGTGGACAGGAGACAGCTTCCAGAGTCGTTTACTTGCTCGATTCAGCAGGGTTAGATGAGAAATTCAGTAGAAGGGGAGGAAAGAAGGGGTAAGAAGACAGTGCGGTGAATAACCAAATGGATTTTGGAGTTTGTTATCTGCTTGCATTCCCTTCCCACTGGCTCTGCAATATTGCACTAGTTTTCAATCCTTGTGAAACCCATTTCTCTACTTCTTCATGTATGAATTGGTGATACTAACCTCATAAAGTGTGATGTGGATATTAATTGAGGTTTGATCTAATATGCCAATCACAGGGACTGGTTCATGGCATAGTTGCTGTTGTTAGTTGCCATTGAATCTGTTCTAATGAATGGCAATTCCGTGTGTGCAGAATGCAATCACTCATTCCAGTTTTCTGGGCCTTGACCTGTCAGAAGCAGATTGTCAGGCCTGTCTACTAAGGTGCATATTTTTTCCTTCATGGTTTTTTAAAAAATTTTCATTCATTGTTGCACATTTTCCTCCTTCCCTGTCTTTTCCCCTTCCCCAGTCCTCTTTGCAGGTACAAGGTGCCTCTCTTGAGTAGCTTCAAACCTCCAACCTTTCATCTAGTAGTTAAATGCTTAACCATTTGAGACCTAGTGTAAGTTGTTGTATTGTTAAGTGCTGTTGAGTCAACTATGACTCATAGTGATTCTATGAACAACAGATGGGGACTTTGCCCTATCCTGTACCAACATCCATCCTCACCATCTCTGTCACGTTTTATTCCATTGTTACAGCCATTGTGTCAATCCATCTCTCTGAGGATCTTACCCTCCTTCATGGACCCTGCGCTTTTCCAAGAACAATGTCCTTTCCCGAGGACTTTTCCCTCCTAACAACATGCCCAAAGTACATGAGACAGTTACACCGTCCTTCCCGCTAAGGAGTACCCTAGATTTCCCCTCTCCAAGAGATATTTGCTTATTCTTTGGCACTCATGGGATATTTATTTCTCTTCTCCAGTATCACAACTCAAAAGCATCAATTCTTCTTGTATTCAATAAATGCTAGATTTCCTAATTTCCCTTTAGATATGTTAAGAAATGCTAAAGTTCCTTCTTCTGGCTGTAGATGATGTCATTTACCAAAATATGCACCTGCATCTTCCATGTTTGAGTCAGGCAGACGTGAATAAGAATCCTGAATCCACACTTAGCAGATGTGGAACTAAGAAACTCTTCCTTAACCTTTAAAATACTGTTTTTCAAGTTCCTTTAACCTTGGCCTGTTTACATAGCACAACAGACCTCACTGTCCAAAACATATCCGTAACATTCCCACCTCAGAGTGGAACAGAAATCAAGCAGCAGGGAATTAGAGAAGAGCATAGATGAATATTTATAAAGGAGGAAAATGAGTTCACAATTAAGATTTTTGAATCATAGAAAAAGACACAAACGTGAAATAATTTAGCAATATTCTTAGAGTTGCCTTATATCTTGCAATTTTTTTAGATAATGTACATTCAGAGGCAAAATATCACCAGAGAAGATTTACTGCCCAACCATATTTGGAGGGAATTATGCATCCTAGCAAACAAGGTATGAATAATTTATTTTTTGAACTGTTAGATTGAATCATACACAATTGCCATGTTTATAGGTCAAAAACGGCTGAATAAAATACATTTCATACAGTTTAATCTAAGGTCAAGAATAGTCAAATAATGACAACTTCCTATGATTTAGTCTAATAAAATAGACATATTTCTTCTATCTAGTTCTTGGAAAACAACAGGCTAACATGTGCCAATATACCTCACAACTCATAACTGGGTGACCAGAGAGCCCACACACAAATTAAGTAAATAGCAGTAAAGATGGAATACCGGCAACGTATCATTAAAGGCAAGAAGACAGTTATAGAAATTGAGGACTAAAACAAGGCAAAGGCAATGACTTCTGAGAATGGAGTTGCTCTTGTTAGGTGCTATCAAGTTGACGCTGACTCACAGTAATCCTATGCACCACAGACTGAATCCTCGCCCAGTCCTGCATGGTCCTCATAATCTCTGCTGTGCTCAAAGCCTACTGTTGACACTATGCCATGAAGCATAGTTCTCTGTTCTCATGACATGAAAATGCAGAGTTACTAAAATTAGAGTTGTTAATCTTCCCTATGTTTGCTGCACACACAAGCAGGGACAAGGAAAACAACTCAGCCTTACCAAACCTCCCGACCTCCCAGAAGAATATTGAATGAGTTGGTGTTGTTAAGTGCCGTCGAGTCACAGGTGACTCTTAGCGACCCTACCAAGGAGAGTCCTCAACACTCGTGTGTCTCTCATGCTCTCTCCAGAGGGAAGATACTTAAAGGTCGCGCCAGGCCTAGTGCCTTGGGAGGCTTAGCGTCAGCTGCATTCAGCCTCTGGCACCTTGAGGAGCAGCAGATATGGAGGGATCCAGGTGCTTGTTGTTCTATTTGCCCCAAGTGGTGGTTGGCGGAGCGGACTTGCCAGATGAGCTAAGGGTGTCTGGCCCAGAGTTTGCCAGCAATTGAATGAGAGTGTTTGATAAACTCTAGTAATGAGATAATATTGTTGTTATGAACCATCAAATTAGAACCAACTCATAGCTGATCCTCTAATAGGTATTCCTAGGCAGTAAATTGCACAGGAGAAGATTTTCTATCTTTCTCCTATGGAGCAGCTAGTGGATCCGAACTATTTGCCTTCAGGTTGGCAACACAGCTCCCTACTGTTAGGCCACCAGAATTCCCTTAGCTAATACGTAGTTTGTGAAAATCCACTTGTACTTACTCTTTTTTCTTTTTCTTTTTTTTTTTACTTTTAATAACAGAATTATGGACTTTCTGGTAAGCAGCCTTGAATTACATGTAAAAACGAAAGTCTCAAGCATTGGCTTCATTTCACCTTCAGAATCATGTCATAACTTTAAATTTAAGCATAAATTCCCAGCTCATCTGGAAACATTCTCTGCCCACTGTAAGGTAGTAAAATCATAGATATTGAGAATTTCTGTTTAAGACTCATTATTCTCATTTCTGAAATGGCGATAATATTATTACGCATGTCAGAGGGTAGTTGAGAGGCTCAGATGAACCAATGTGTGTAGAACATCTAATCCTTCTTGATTTTGTCCACACAGAGTTAGTCCCCCACATATGGCCACCCCAGACATAATGGGATGAAATGCTGCTCAGTCCAACACCCTCCCCCCCCCCCCGCCCCATGATTGGCTATGTATCAGACCGTTGTGATTCATAAGACTTTCACTGATTTATTTTTGAAAGGAGATAACCACACCTTTCTCCCTAGTCTTAGTCTAGAAGCTCCTCTGAAACCTCTTTACTCTTACAGTAACAACCAAGTCTCCACTGATGGATGGATGGTGACTACGCACTGGCCAGGAATGATGTGTCTGCCACTGGAAGGCAAGAATGCCACCACTGAACCACTAACAAATCATACTTTAGCACAGTGACTGGCTAATAAAAGGCAGCCAGGAAGTAATAGTTATTATCATGACTAGTACTTTCGACCATGAAAGGATTAAACAGAACCCTGAGAGAATAACTTTTTTCATGCCAAATACAAGGTACAGCCAAGCCCTTAGCTCTGCAATTGCTCTGAGCAAGAAGGGAAAGGTTACAGAGGACAAGTGGCAGGCTGAGTGTCTGCTGCTCCAGGAAGTGGAGCGCATAGAGGAGTGAATCTTGATGAGGAAAAGAAAAGGCAGACAGGCAGACAGATTGAGAGGAGAGGCTTGCCCAGCCTCACCAAGCACGCGCGCGCGCGCACACACACACACACACACACACACACACACACACACCCCCTACCTGTCTGATTCACTTTCTTTCTCTCTAAAGCGTTCCTAGTTTTGCCAGGCCAACAGATTATCTCACGTTATTACATAACTTGACAATATTTAACTTTTATATGTTGCTCTCACTTTTTTTGCTTTTCACTTTTGGGACACCCTTTTTTACTTCTTTCTCCTCTCTCTGTCTCTTACTTGACTCGTGTTGCAAGATAGACCAAGTCAGAAGGTTCAAGTATCTTAATAACTAAAGAGAGAGATGAGTGGCCTACTTGATATTCATTATGAAGTTTGTCTTGCTGGTAATGTATTTCTTTAGGTCAGCAAAAGAGATGACACAGGAGGAGCTAGGAAAATGGTGAAAAATCCAAGGTAGTAAGAATTTGTCTTTTATTCTGGGCATGCTAGACTAATGAGCTAGTAACTAGAAGAGCATTATGCTTGATAAAGTAGAGGATGGTCACAAAAGACGACCATCCAGGTATGAAGTGGTCTGGGGGAGATGATTAAAACTTTGATAGACATGCTCCTCCCTTTCTTGTGAGAGAAATCAGACAGAGGAGTTCCTGGAAGCTTATGAGAGAGTGGAATTCAGAAGGAAGAGAGCACAGAGGGGATCTGCCAATTTATTGTATGAATTACACAAATCTCAGCTCACTATAGATGTGTGGTACAGATTAAAGCAGCACGTTGTTGTTGTTGTTGTTATGTGCCGTCGAGTCGCTTGCAACTCATAGTGACCCTATGTACAACAGCCCTAAACTCCGCTCTGTCCTGTGCTAATCGTACAGTCTCTGACACACCCATCCCGATTATTCCAGTCACTGAATCAATCCACCTCATAGAGGGCCTTCCCCTCCTGCGCTGTCCCTCCACCCTCCCAAGCAT
>NW_006399759.1:65499-70373 GCF_000299155.1 Elephantulus edwardii | reverse complement strand
ATCTGATTCCTATGCATACTATCAGGTGAAATCCAAGTATATAACCTGTGTTTATGTCTCTTAAAAAATGTATTTGCTATGAATAAGTCATTGATTAAACCAGTGTAATGAGGGTTTAAGGAACTGAAATGAACTTTAAACCTCTTCCCACAAAAGGTGAGATAGAATGCATTGTTTGGACATGACTGGGTTGATTTTCTGTCTTAAAAAGAATTAATGTCTTAATAATATTTTAATAATGTCTTAATGACTCAGCGTTTTTACACAGGACGATAATAGAACCTACAGTTTTCACATCATAACACTCACATTTTCCAAGATAGAATCCAAGACTATTTAAAATACAAAGAACCAGGAAAATCTGAACCATTGTCAAGAAAGAACATAGTCACCAGGTGCCAACTTCAAGATGATCTAGATACAGAAACTATCAAAGGGCCTTGGTGGTGTAGGATGTTCAGTGTCAGCTGTTCAGATTCACTATTGACTTTGTGGGTAGTATCTTCCTGTCACACTTCTTAGCTTCAGAAACTCAATGAAGGGTCACTGTGAGTCACGATTGAGCTTAGATGTTGAGTTTGGTTTGGATTTTGCTTTACTATCTATACCTCCAGCTTCATCTCTGTCACCAAGCTCTGAGTCCATGTTTTCCAAGCACTGATCCTTCTTCTCTGTTCCTAACTTCTGCATTCCAGTCGCCCATTATTATTAATGCATCTTGATTGCATGTTTGATCAATTTCTGAGTGCAAAAGTTGGTGGACATCTTCTGTTTCCTCCTCTTTGGCTCTGGTTGTTGGTGCATATATTTGAATGATAGTGGTACTCACTGGACATCCTTGTATGCGTACGCATGGATATTATCCTGTCACTCACAACACTGTATTTCAGGATGGATCTAAAAATGACTTTTTAAACTATGAAAACAGCCCCACTCCCCCCTAACCTTTTCATCTCCGGCATAATGGATCATATGATCATCTGATTAAAAATGTCCCATGCCACTCCATCTCATTTGCCAATAATTAGTATGTGAATATTTATGCATTCCATTTCTTTCTTAACCGTTTTTCTACATTCATGATTCTCACATTCCACGTTCTAATCACTAGTGTCTGCTTACAAGTGTTCCTCTTCCTTTTTGCTTCCGTATTTAAGGGCTCAGCCTTTATTGTCATATCTTCTAGTCTAAGCTTGCACTATTGTACATAAATTTTTTGAAGGCCTGTTATTTCAGAAGTGGATGGTCAATCCTTCCTATTCTGTTTTAATTTGAATGCTCGGATTTAGAATAGTATCTGACAGACAAGCGTTTTACAAAAAGGAGTAGACGAAAGACACCTCCCCAATTATAGAAGCAACCAAAAGATTCAGTGTTGCTACCCACCCTTGGCACATGTGCTTTGACCCATCCCTTTCCCTACTCTTCCAGCATCCCTTTCCACTTTCACCTATGCCATTCAACATCTCTCTCCCCCATCCAGCCCTTGATATGATGGCTTGGGTCTCAAACCTACTGGGGTTTTGTGATTCTGAACACCTCGTGCTACTATGAATTTCTTGTGCTAAGATCAGTATCTCTTGAGTTTAGGAGTCTCTAAGTCCAAATACCAGGTACTAGTATTAGGGAATGCTTCCTATCTTAGATGGTTCTGAGAAAGAGCCCTTTAGCTTGAACTTTGCTTCAGAACGGACTTCTTGTGTCGTAGTGCCTCTTCCATTTGAAGCATGCTACTGACACAAGAGGAAAATTTACCAGGAGAGAGTGATGCATCCTCTAGATCTGGTATGTAAGTATTGGTTTCTTGGCCCAAGGGCCTGTGGCCCTCAGACCCCAAACTATTTTAACTTTCAAACCTTGCCTGCCAGAAGCTGGAGATAGAATGATAGAATTCTGTACAATCAACGATTTAGTCATTGTGAATACTTTTTATAAGAAACACAAACACAGGCTATACACATAGATTTCACCAGATGATATGCAAAGGAATCAGATTGATTACATCTGTGGAGAGAATCACTGGAGAAGCTCTGTATCAATTATAAAAACTGGGGCAGATGCTGATTGTGTAACAGACCACGAACTACTCATATGCAAGTTCACACTGAAGTTAAAGAAAATGAAATCAAATCCACAGGAAGCAAAATTTGACCTTGTGCCTTTCACACTTGAATTGCAAAACCTCTCAGGAGTAGGTTTGAAGCCTTGGACACCAGTGAGAGAAGACTAGAGGAGCTATGGGAGGATATAAAGAATATCATCCATGTAGGAAGACTCAATATTGTGAAAATGACAATCCTACCAAAAGCAATCTACATGTTCAATGCAATCTCAATACAGATACAAAATTTATTTTTCAAGGAGATTGAAAGGGAAATTATAAAATTTATTTAGAGAGGCAAGAGATCCCAAATAAGTAAAACACTTCTGAGAAACAAAAATGAGGTGGGAAGCATAGCACTCCCTACTACACAGAGGTAGTAACCAAAACAGCATGGTGCTGGTACAATGACAGGCACATAGACCAATGGAACAGAATTGAGAAACCAGAAGTAGACCCAGCTATCTATGGTCAACTGATATTCAATAAGGAAATCAAAGCTATTAAGTGGGGAAATGACAACCTCTTCAACAAATGGTGCAGGCAAATGTGGACTTCCACCTGCAGAAAGCTGAAACAGAATCCACATCTCACATCATACACAAAAATCAACTCAAGGGGAAACAGAGACCTGGGAGTAAAGTCCAAAACCATAATGTTCATAAGAGACAAACTGGGATTAAGCTTAGAAACACTAGTTCAAGATATAAAGAGACTGCCAAGTACAACAAGAAATGTACAGTCTGAAGAGGATAAAATTGATGCATTGTACCTTCTAATGATTAAATCTATGTGTGCATCAAAATTTTTTTCTAACACAGTGAAAAGAAAACCTATAGACTGGAAACAACCATTTAGTAATACCATCTCAGACAAGAGTCTTATAACAAAAGCTTACAGAATATTCCTGGGTCTCCACAAGAAAAAGACTGATAACTCAATTACAAAATGGACAAAAGACATGGAAAGAATTTTCACAGAGGAAGATATTTGATTGGCAAACAGACACAGGAAGAAATGCTCTGAATCACAAGAGAGATGCAAATCAAAACCACAATGAGGTCACTCCAGTAAGAGTGGAAAAGATTAACAGGGCAGCAAATAATAGATGTTGAAGAGGATGTGGAGAGAAAGGAACTCTTATACATTGTTTGTGGGGTTATAAAATGGTACAACCATTCTCGAAGGCAATTTGCCACTTCCTCAAAAAGCTGAATTTAGAAATTCTAAATGACCCAGCTATTCCACTACTTGGAATATACCCTGAGAATATGAGAACTGAGGCACAAACTGAGATTTGTACACCAATGTTCGTAGCAGCATTATTCACCATTGCAAGAACATGGAAAAAGCCCAAATGTCCAACTACAAATGAATGAATTGAGAAATTATGGTACATTCACACAACAGAATATTATGCAGCACACAAGAGCAATGATTTTGTAAATTATTAGCTAACTTGGGAGGGACTGGAGAGCATTATGCTGAGTGAACTAAGTCCCACAAGGATAAATATTGTACGAAACCATTATTGTGGAATGAATACAAGGACACAAGAGGGGTGGGAGAGGTTGGAAGCAAAGGGATGAGGATGTTCAGGGGGAAGGAGGATTAGTCATGGGGTTGTACAATTTCTTGGATGGGAGTGATACGGGAAATTGAAAGAATTTGTTCTTGAAAACAATGTATTTTAATTTTGTAAATAAACTGTGAGAAAATGTAAAAAAAAAAGATAAAAAGAGAATATCATCCATGAAGAATGAAAAACCTCATTACAGAGACAGAGGAATAAGATCAAGATGAATGTCAGACAATCTGAATATTGCACTACAGCACCAAGAAGCCAAAGTAAAGGGAAGAAATTACGAAATTAAGGAGCTGAACAGAAGATTTCAAAGGGCAGCACAGGAAGACAAAGTAAAGTATTATAATGAAGTGTAAAAAGAACCAGAGTCAGAAAATCAAAAGGGCAGAACTCGCTCAGAATTTATTAAGCTGAAGGAACTGAAAAACAAAATCAAGCCACAAGTTGCAATGCTTTAGGATAGTTAACAAAGTATTAAATGATCCAGGAAGAACTAAAAGAAGATAGAAGGTGTATGCTGAGTCACTGTACCAAAAGGAATTGGCTGACACATTAGAAATTAAAGAAACAACATATGAACAAGAGCCTGTGGTGATGAAGGAAGAAGTTCAAATTGCTCTGAAAGAATTGGCAAAAAAACAAGGCCCCAGGAATAAATGGTATACCAATTGACATATTTCAACAAACACATGCTGCCCTGGATGTGCTCACCAAGTTGTGCCAAGAAATCTGGAGGACAACCACCTGGCCAACTGACTGGAAGAGATCTACTTGTTCCCATTCCAAAGCAAGGTAACCCAACAGAGTGTGAATATTATCAAACAATATCATTAATATCACATGCAAGCAAGAGTTTGCTGAAAATTATCCCAAAACAAATGGAACAGCACATCAACAGAGAACTGCCAGATATGCAGGCTGGGTTTAGAAAAAGCCATGGTACTAGGGGTATTATACATAATATTAGATGAATCTTGACTGAAAGCAAAGAGCACCAGAGGAAGGTCCATCTGTGTTTCATTGATGAAGAAAAGGCATTTGATAGTGTGAACCACAACAAACTGTGGCTAGCTCTGAGAAAAATGGAAATCCCAGAATACTTGATTATGTTTGTGCGAGAGTGGCATCCACTTCTGAAATGATTTGCCTCTGGAAACTCTATAAACAGTGTTTAGGCCTTCTGTTCAT
>NW_006399759.1:52727-58996 GCF_000299155.1 Elephantulus edwardii | reverse complement strand
AAGGAGAATTGATGCCTTTGAGCTTTAGTGTTGGAGAAGAGTATTGAGGGTACCATGGACTGCCAAGAAAACAAACAGATTCATCTTGGAGAGGGTTAAACTGGGCTGCTCCTTGGAGGCAAGGATTCTGAGGCTTCATCTGACATACTTTGGTCATGCTGTAAGGAAAGACCGGCCCTTGGAGAAGGACATCATGCTTAGGAAGGCAGAGGGACAGCACAGGAGGGGAAGGCCCTCTATGAGGTGGATTGATTCGGTGACTGGGGTAATCAGGATGAGTGTGTCGGAGACAATGAGATTGGCACAGGACAGAACAGAGTTTAGGGCTGTTGTACATTGGGTTGCTATGAGTCGCAAGTGACTCGATGGCACATAACAACACCAACTACAACAACAAAGATATTTACATGTAAGATTTGATTAACAAAAAGACTTTTTTTGCTAAAGATCATAAAAGTGATTTAATCAATAAAACAGGAGAAATGTAATATTTAGAAATGATAAAAACAAAATATCTAGGTAAATAATTTTTCTTTAGAATGGACATAGCAAAAAATTAAAATATAGTCTGAAAAAATTTTGTAGTGTGCAGATGTAACTCATTACTACAACGTGAAGGATAGTGGGGGGAATTAGGATCATTCCTGTAAAAATTATAACCTCAGAAGCCCCATAGGATAATTCTGCTCTGTCTTATAAGGCTACTCTGAATGGGAATCTAACTAGTAGCAACAGGTTTGCTTTGAATGTTTATGGCTGCAAGGTTTTTAAATATTTTACCTCACATGATACTAAAGAGTGCAAAAGTTTAGATATGTATATTGTAATCCCTAAAGAAATAATTAAAAATACAGTAGAATTGGGCAACAATCCAAACAGAAATGAAAACAAAATACTGAAACATACTCAAATATTCCAGAAGTTAGGAACTAGGGAACAGAGACGCAGTAAAAGCAGAGTAGGCAAGCAAAACCAAACTGAAAAACAGCGCTACTAAATAAAAGCTTATCAATAATAAAATTTAAATTTAAGGTAATGAAACGAAATATAAATATGACAATTTAAAAAGGAGATATTGACAAAGTGGGTTAAAATGCAAGACCTAAATGGTGTCTCTCTGGAGATTAAGGTGCATCTGATACAGGCCATAGTCTTTGCAATTACTCGTTAAGCATCAGAGAATAGGACAATGATTAGGGAGGATAGAAGAAGAATTGATGCTTTTGAGTTGTGGTGCTGGAGAAGAGTACTGAGGGTACCATGGACTGCTAGGAAAACAAACAGATTCATCCTGGAGAGGGTTAAACTGGGTGGCTCCTTGGAGGCAAGGATTCTGAGGCTTCGTCTAACATACTTTGGACATGTTGTAAGTAGGGAGAGGTCCTTGGAGAGGGACATCATGCTTGGGCGGGTGGAGGGACAGCACAGGAGGGGAAGACCCTCTATGAGGTGGATTGATTCAGTGACTGGGGTAATCGGGATGGGAGTGTCAGAGACAGTGTGATTGGCACAGGACAGAGCAGAGTTTAGGGCTGTTGTACATAGGGTCGCTATGAGTCGCAAGTGACTTAAAGGCACATAACAACAACAAGAAGTATATGATAAAAACATTGATAGGTTAAAAAGAAATAGAAATAAATATACTTTATAAACAGTCCGCATAAAGAGGCTTAAGAACTTAATATCTGATAAAGTTGATGAGAGAATACTGTTAGTGCAAAAGTGAGACATTTTATAGTGGTGAAAAAATATACTGTAAAAATAACATGTATAAAAATACATTTTATAGTGGTGAAAAAATAATAAATATGTAGGAGTTTAATAATACAATGACTGTTGTTAAATACTGTTTAATCAACAATGACACAGAGTGACACTATTGGATCTGAACCTTGCCCTATCCCATGCCATCCTCCTCATCTCTGCCACACTTGAGCCCATTGTTACAGTCATTGAGCTAGTCCATCCCGTTTGCACCTCCTTTCCTGACTTTCCACTGTTCTGAGGTTGATGTCTTTTCCCCTTGTAAGAATATGCCAACAACGTGCTTAATAATAGCATTTCCAAAATAATGAAACAAAACATGACAGAATAAAGAAAGAGAGAATTCCATAGTCATGGTAGGACTTCTGGTTTTACGTGCCATTGAGTAAAACCCAATTCTTAGTTGACCCTACAGTGGGTTTTTAGAGACTGTAAATTGCATAAGAGGAGATTGTCCATCTTTATTAGTATACAGTGGTTGGTGGATCCAAACCACATACCTTTGGATTGGCAGTGCACCTCCTTATCACTAGGCCACTAGATTTTCTTTAGAGTCATGTTTTTTTAAAAATTTTATTTTGTTTTATTATTTGTGTGTGTGTGTGTGTGTGTGTGTACCATAAAATGGATCTGACTGGTACAGGAGGAGATATGCCAACAATGTGCTTAATAATAGCATTATTAATAGCTCCTTCTCCAGCAGAGTATCTGGTGGATTTAAACTGTGGACCTCTGGGATTGCAGTGCAGCTTCTTGCCACTAGGCCACCAGAGCTCCCTATAGTCAGGTTGTTTTTATGCACTATTGAGGTGGAATCGACTCAGATGACAGTGGCTTTTCAGAGCACCTGGTAGATTGGAACTGCCTATCTTTGCGTTGACAGCATCACTCATTACCACTAAACCATCAGAACTCCTTCATAGTAGGGCATTGACTCTTAAATATCAAGAGTTAATAGTTCACTTGGCAAGAAACCAGGAAAAATAACATTGTTATTGTTGTTAAATACTATCAAATGATCCTATGTACAACAATTAAACCTTGCCTATCAAGCTACATCCCCAGTCTCCACTATGTTTGTAAGCCTGATATTGTGGTCACCTTGCATCTGATTGAGAGTCTTCCTCTCCTTTTCTAACTCTGTGGTTTTCCAAGTGTGATGTCTTTTTCAATGACTGACCCCTACTGATAATATACTCAAAATAAGTGATACAAAGTCTTTCTTGCTTCTAAGGAAGATTCTGGCTGCATTTTGTACAAGACAGATTTGTTTATTTTTTTAGCAGTCAATGGTATATACCAATACTATTCATCATGGCCACAATTCAAAGATATCCATCCTTCACTCTTCCTTATTTATTGTCTAACTTTTACACATATATGAAACAATTAGAAATATCCTGAATTGAATCAGGCACTCCTTAGTCTTTAAACTGACATCCTTGCTCTGTATGAGTTCCTTGACAGACCATTTTCTCAATTCAATATGACTTAATTTATTGGCTAGTACTCTCACCACTGTGGACTCAAGGAAAATGAAATCCTTGGCAAATTCCATCTTTTCCGCATCTATGTGGCATCAGAATTTGTGGAAGATTCATCAATAACCTGTGTTATGCAGATGACACAACCCTGCTTCCTGAAACTGAGGAGGACTTGAAGTGCTTGCTGCAGAAGGTCAGTGACTGAAGCCTTCAATACATAAATATTGACCTACTGTTGTTGATTGCCTTTGAGTTGAGCACGACTCATAGTGACCCTATGAACAAAAGGCCTGAAGCTTCTCTATCAAAGTTCATTGAGTTTCCAGAGGCATGTTGTTTAATAAGTGGCTGCCACTTCTGCTTCCAAACCTGTCATAGCATGTAATTGTTGTTATGTGCCGTTCAGTTGCCTGGGATGCATAGAAACCCTGTCTAGGTATTGACAAAATGAGATAGACTGGCATGGGACATTTTGAGTCAGATAATTATATGATCTATTATGCTGAACATAAAAAAGTTAGGAAAAAATGGAGATGCTTTCTTACTTAAAAATAGTAATTTCTAGATCCGTCTTGAAATGTAATGTTGTTAATAATAGGATAATATCCATACGCATACAAGGAAGTCCAGTGAACCACTATCATTCAAATGAGTAAGAACTTTGCCTGCAGGATAGCTTGGACTTATTCCTTTAATACTGTAGATTATTGAGCATGTGCTATTTCTTGAGATGGTTCAGTGTAGGCTGATCCATGTGGTATGATGGCTTTGTGGGTTGTTTCTGTCTTCTTTTGATGCTTTCTTCATCATTCAGTGTTTTTGCCCAAATTCTTCATATTTGCAACTCAAGCCTTGAATCTTTTCTTCAGTTCTTTCCACTTAAATACAGAGCTTGTCATTATGATGATTTTTTTATTTTTTATCTGCAGGTCTTTGCATGTTTTGATACTTTCGCCTCTCAAATTGCCCTTTAAATTTTCTGTTCAGCATTTTCATTTCATCATTTCTTTCTTTCTTTTTTTTTTTTCTTTACCAAGCCAAAGGTGGGTGACTCTAATATGCTGCCATCAGAAATGTTTTTCATTGTTTTTGGTCAAACATTCTTCTATATGGTATAGCCCTAGTGTGTCCACCTGCCATACAGAGGTAACTTGTGGTAGCTGTGAAGCTGAACACTGTGAAACTGATGTGTTGAAAGCGATAATGGTTACCCGTGGTGGACAGTGTTTGGTGAAGCTCCCTGATTAAAACAAGTTAGGAAGTAGGAGTGGCATCTACTCCCTTAATAGTTTGTTTCTAGAAACTCTATGAACCTGGAGAAAGGATTAAAGTCACGTAAGTGTTGAGGACTTTCATTCATAGGGTCGCTATGAGTTGCCTATGACTCAATGGCACTTAACAACAACAACATCAACTATACAATAGTAGATAGCGCTGGTGGCCTAGTGCTGATTGCTGTGCTGCAATCCCAAAGACACGTGGTTCAAATTTCAAACCCACCAACTGCTCCATGGAAGAAGCATGGGCAATCTTCTCTCATTCGATTTACTGCCACTGAGAACTTGCCGGAAGGTGAGCTATGGATCGGTTCTGATTTGAAGATACTCAACAACAACAACTACACATTGAAGACCAGGTTTTAGGGACTCTTGATATTCATTTTAGTGTTTCCTGTATTTTTATGACTTTTTTTTCATGTATGAATCTCCAGTCACTATTGTTCAATGCATTAAATCTATTCTTGATATGCTTTTAAAATTCAGGTAGGATATATATGCTCAAGGCCATATGTTGCCTCTGGTGGATTTGTTTTCATTTTCTTTAGCTTCAGTATGAATTTATATATGAGTATTTGATTTTCTGTTCCACAAAGGCTAGCATTTACATGATGTGATTCTATGCCATCAATGACTTATTCATTACACATACCATTTGATTGGTTTTAGGTTTGTTTTTTTTTTTAAAGCCCTGTAAATTATTACTAAACACATGAACCTTGCTTGCTGGAATACGCACATACCATATTAGTGGAAAGAGGTAGTTAAAAACTTCAATACCATAAGTCAAAACAAGAGCAGGGTCTAAAGGTGGGATAGACCATAGTCTGTACTGTCCTTAGGAACATGCTTCCCACATCCCCCCGTCTATAGGCTAAAAGTAATTTGGTTTACCTACTACACATCCATGGTGGTCAAGACAGTGTGATACTGGTCCAGTCACAGACGCATAGATCAATGGAATACAATTGAGAACTTAGACATCAACTCATTCACCTATGTTCAACTGATTTTTGACAAGGAGACAAAATTAGTTAAGTAGGGAAATATCACTCTCTTTAACAAATGATGTTGGTAAAATTGGAAAACCATCTGTAGAAAACTCAAGCAAGACCCGCACCTCACATCATACTAAAAAACCAACTCAAGACGGATCAAGGACCCAACACTATAAACTTCATCAAAGAAAAACTTGGAAGAATTCTATAAGCCTTAATCCATGGTATGAATAGTCTTCCAAACATAGTGAAAAATCTCAACCAAGAGAGAATAAACTAGATGAGTGGGATCTTTTAAGAATCAAATCTCTATGTACATCAAAAAACTTCTCCAATAGGGTAAAAAGGAAACCCACAGAATGGTCAAGATATTTGGTAATGACACTTATATTTTAAATTTATAGAATACTCCAGCACCTCAACATGGAAAAGATGAACAACCCAATCACAAAACAGACACAGGATATGAATAGATTAAAGAAGACATTCAGTTGACAAAGAACACATGGGGGAATGTTCAAAATCCATAGCTATCAAAGAGATGCAAATAAAAACAATTATGAGATATCACCTCACCCAAACAACAATAGCAAATTTCAACAGAGCAGCAAACAACAAATGCTGACAAGATTGTTCATCCTTATTCACTGCTGGTGGGGGTGTAAAATGGTGCCACCACTATGAAAGGAGGTCTGAAGTTTTCTCAAAAAGTTGGAAGTACAGAACAGCAAGCAACAAATGCTGGC
>NW_006399759.1:28444-51497 GCF_000299155.1 Elephantulus edwardii | reverse complement strand
TGGTATTCCATTAATTCATGGGGCCTTGATTTTTTGCCAATTGCTTCAGGGCAACTTCAACTTCCTCCTTTATCACCATTGCTTCTTGATCATATGCTATTTCACTGTGTGGGTCACAACAAATTGTTGCTAACCTTGAGAAAATGGGAATACTAGAACACTTAATTGTGCTTGTGTGAAACCTACTTTTCAACCAGGAAGCAGTAGTCAGTACAGAGCAAGGAAACAATGAGTGATTCAAAATCAGAAAAAGTGTACATCAAGGATGCAGTCTATCTCCATACTATATATATATATATATATATATAACAGATCATTTGGGAGGCTGAACTTCATGTGGTAGAATGTCAGGACTGGAAGAAGACTCATCAACAACCTACATTATACAGATGTCACAACCCTGCTTGCTGAAATTGAGGAGGATCTGCAGCACTTACTGAAGAAGGTCAAGGTCTGCAGCCTTCAATATGGATTGAAGCTTAACATCAAGAATACAAAAGATTCTCTCTGTTGGGCCAATTGGCAGCATCATGATAGATGGTGAAAAAACGGAAATTGTTAACAGCTTTAGCTTGCTTGGTTCTACAATCAACACTCTTGGTACCAGCAACCAGGAAATCAAAAGATGAGTTGCACAGGGCAGCAAGTAATAAATTTTGGAGAGGAAGTGGCAAGAAAGGAATTCTTATAAATTGTTGGTGGGGTTGTAAAATGGTAAAACCATTCTGGAAGGCAGTTTGGCGCTTCCTCAAAAAGCTAAACATAGAAATCCCATGTGACCCAGCTATTACACTACTTGTAATATACCCTGAGAAAATGAGAGCTGAAGCATAAACGGAGGTTTGTACACAATCTTCATAGTGGCATTATTCACCATTGCAAGAACAATGTAACAGCCCAAATGTCCAACCACAAATGAACGGATTGAGAAATTATGGTACATTCACACAATGTAATATTATGCAGCACGCAGGAGCAATGATTTTGTAAATTACTACCTAACTTGAGGGGAACTGGAGAACATTATGCTGAGTGAACTAACTCAGTCCCACAAGGACAAATATTGTATAAAACCATTACTGTAGAATGAGCATAAGGATCCAAGGGGGGTTGGGAGAGGCTGGAAGCAGAGGGATGAGGATGAACAGGGGGAGGGTAGGATTAATCATGGGGTTGTACAGTTTGATAGGTTGAGGGGGGTGATAGCAATTTGAAGAATCTCTTCTCAAAAACAATGTATTTGACTTTTATAAATAAATTAATATTTAAAAAAGGTGAATTGCATTGGGAAAGTCTGCTGTCAGGGACCTCTCCAGAGTACTGAGGAGAAATGATATCAATCTAGAGCTTAAGGTGCACCTGATCCAAGCCTTCATCTTCACAATTATTTGCTATACATCAGAAAGCTGGACAATGACTAAAGGTGAAATAAAAAGAACCAATACCTTTGAGTTGTGGTGGTGGAGAAGAGTATTGAACATGCTACGGACTGGCAAGAGAACAAAGAGATCAGTCAGTCCTAGAGAAGGTAAAACCAAAGTGGTCCTTGGAGGCAAGGGCTTTGAACTTCATCTCACATACTTTGGGTACCAGTCCTTGTAGAAGGACATCATGCTTGGAAAGGTGGAGGGTCAGCACAGAAGAGGAAGACCCAGGTGAGATAGGCTGACACAGAAACTGAAGTAATGAGGGTAGTTGTGTCAGTGATACTGGCTTGGGATTAGCACAGGGTTCATAGCTATTGTACATAAGGTGGTTATGAGTTGAGTTGCAAGTGAATCAACAGCACATAACAACAAAAACAATAATATTTATTGCCGTGTTATTCAGAACAGCAAAGAAATGGAAGCAAACCAAGAGCCCATCAACAAATGAATGGATAGAAAAACTATGGTATATTCACACAATGGGATACTATGCAGAACTAAAAAAAAAAAATAAGGCACTTATAAAACATAAGACCATTATTGTAGAAGAGTATAAGGATCCAGGAGGAGTGGGAGAGGCTGGAAGCAGAGGGATGTGGATGTGCACGGGGAAGGAGGATTAATCATTGGGTTGTGCAATTTGATGGCGGGGGGTGTTGAGGGAAATTGAAAGAATTTGTTCGAATTAGTATTAACATTTTGTAAATAAATTAGTGGAAAAAAGAGTAATTGGATTTAACTTTTCTCCCTCAATGCTATATATTACCTTATTGAGTAAGTTCCCTCTCTCTCTTTTTTACTTTATATATGTCCTATAGATGGACATTTTTAGCTCTTCTCCTCTCTGTTTTAATGGATAAGTACAGTATAAATGTTCTTCAGCAAACTTGTGCTAAAAATGTTGAAGATTATCTATAGGAGTAAAAGTTTTGGTATTAGAATATGTACATTCTAATCTAAATTATCCTCTTCCTTCAGTGTTCATAGGGTTTTCAATGATATCAGTTTGAGGACTAAGGTGTGCCTGATTCAGGCTGTGTGTGGTCTTTCTGATCTCATACTATGCATCTGAGAGCTGGACAATGAATAAGGACGACAGGTAAAGAATTGATGCCTTTGAACTGTGGTATTGGAGAAGAGCACTGGATATCCCATGGACGACCAAGAGAACAGATATGTCTTGGAGAGGGAACAGCTAGACTGCTCTTGAAGGCAAGAATGATGAGGGTTTGGACATATTGTTTGAAGGGGCTATTCCTTGGAGAAAGACATGATGCTTGGAAGGGTGGAGGGCTGGTGAAGGAGAGGAAGACCCTCAACCAGGTGAATTGACACAGTGACTGCTGCAGTGGACTCTTGTGTGTCAGGAAGTGTGAGGATGGTGCAGGATAGAACAGGATTTAGATCTTTTGTTTACAGGGTTGCTATGAGTCATACTTGACTTGATGGCACCTAACAATAACAATAATCTAAATTGTGCTAAATTATTTATCAAAATGATTTTATCTTCTGAATATCCCTAGCAATGTAAAGTGTTTCCTTTTTTATAAAGCTTCCCTGACACTTAGCATTATCAAATCTTTTTTTTTTTAAAAAAATCCATTCATTAAGAATAAAATGGGTTCAGGTGGCCTAGTTCAGAGAGTCATGCTGCTAACCCAAAAGTATGCCTCTCTGACCTTTCAAATCCAAGTCTTTCCTTGGCAATCTCTTCCCATGTGATATACACCCCCAAAAACTCAAAGAAGATTTAGCTGTGAGTCAGTTCCAACTTGAAGGCAATGAATTATTTGAAATGAGCAGAATGCAGTTTGTATCCAATAGCAGCTCTGTGAAGAAAAGATGTTCACTCTCCTCCCATTGGAATTTATGCCTATGAAAACCCACTGGATGGTCAGTTATGGGACAGTTCCAACTTGACGGCACACAACTGAAAATAACAATGAATAGCAGCTTAGTAAGGGAGCGCTGGTGGCCTAGTGGATAAGGAGCTGTGTTACCAACCTAAATACACATGGTTTGAATAATACCAGCTGTTCTGCAAGAGAAAGAGAGGCAATCTTCTCCCACTGGAAGGTGAGCTATGAGTGAATTCTAACTAGAAGGTACGTAACAACAGCAATGGTAACACAGACTCAATTGGTAAGCATTGAATTGCTGATTGAAAGATTGGCAGTTTGAATTTCGTCCTGCTCTGCAGGAGAAAAATAGAGTCTGCTTCTGTTAAGATTCACAGTCTCAGACATCATGTGAGGCTGGTCTAGTATTACCTATAGGGTTATGAAGAGGTAAAATTGACTTGAGGGCAGTCTGGTTTAATTAGAGTAAAGTAGTAAATCTTTGTGGTCTTAATTTATATTTCCTTGATTACCAGTAACAAACATTTTTCAATGTCTGCATAGCATTCAAGTTTTCTCTTTTGTAAAATGTGCAGTTATGTGTTGGTTCCATAGTTTTGGGGGTTATTTATGTATTGACTTGCAGAAAGTCATTTCTTAATTTGGTTATTAATATCTTATTGATTGTGCATTTTTCTAGTTTGTAGATTATACTTTCATTTCTGTATCTTTGGGTGAGCAACATACTCTTTATGCAAACTTAAATACATCATAAGTCTTTGATTATAAGTTTAATTTTTGTAAGTTGAACCAAATGCTAATCCTTATGAGAATTTAGTACAGGAAACTTTGCAAATTATTCTCTTTGTAAAATAGGAATCTCTTTATAATTAACACAGTAATTTCTCCAATGCATTTATTTTTAAAAATTTTATAGCTATATAATAAAATTTTAAAGTCTGATGCTTATGGCAAGCATTCTGAAATGTACCAGCAAAGAAGCACTTTCAATTCTTAAGAAATCACGCTAGTGTCTCTAGAAGCCAATTTAGTTTTACTAAAGCCAATATTTACCTTTCTCTTCTTTTTTCTTTTCTCTACCTGCTCCTACCCAAAGACCTGTCAGGAGGAATAGGATAATGGTATGGATAGAACAAATCTTGATTTTCAAATAGCATTTAATAAAATCTCCCATTATTCCTTACACACATGATAAGGAAACCAGCTTGAACTATGTACTTTGAACATGATAGTATTGTACCATGCTGCAGCATAGTATATAGTAGCAGAGTAACACAGCAACTAGAATTCATAGTTTGATTCAAAGGTTTTGGAGAAATGATTTTGGATACACTTGCAACCATTGCACCATGAATAGTCAAAGACTTAGATCACTTGTCCTTTCCTGTTTGACATTTTTGTCTTGGTCTTAGATAAAGATGCTAAAAATGAAATAAAAAAAAATGCCTATCAACTCTTTCACCATTGTTACAGCAGGAGACGTCATTTATTCATTTTACAACAGGAGAAACATGGCAATCCACTCCCATGTAATTTGTTGCCTCTAAAAACTCACTGGAGGATCAGCAATGGCTTGGTTTGACTCTATGGCATGCAACAACAACAATACAATGTTACAAAGATAGGAAGAAAACTTAGCCAATCAGAAGTAAGCAACCTGGCTGAAATAGCGCTCTGGATATGTTGTTGTTCTTGTTATGTGCCATTGAGTCACTTGCGACTCATAGCGATCCTATGTACAACAGCCCTAAACTCTGCTCTGTCCTGTGCCAATCGCACTGTCTCCAACGCACCCATCCCCATTACCCCAGTCACTGAATCAATTCACCTCATAGAGGGTCTTGCCTTCCTGCACGGTCCTTCCACCCTACCAAGCATGATGTCCTTCTCCAAGGACCTGTCCCTCCTTGAAATATGTCCAAAGTATGTTAGAAGAGCCTTAGCATCCTTGCCTCCAAGGAGCAGCCAGGTTTGACCCTTTCCAGGATGAATCTATTTGTTTTCCTAGCAGTCCATGGTACCCTCAATACTTTTCTCCAGCACCACAGCTCAAAGACATCAATTCTCCTTCTATCCTCCCTAGTCATTGTCCAACTCTCTGATGCATAACAAGTGATTGCAAAGACCATGGCCTGTATCAGACGCACCTTAGTCTCCAAAGAGACACCATTGCTCTTCAGTACTTTGGAGAGGTCCCTAACTGCAGGCTTTCCCATGGCAATACGTCTTCTAATTTCCTGGCTACTGGTGCAGAGAGTGTTGAGTGTGGAGCCAAGCAAACTGAAGCTGTGAACAATCTCAATCTCTTCACCATCCATCCTGATGCTGTCAATTGGTCCAGTGGTGAGTTCTTTGTCTTCTTGACATTGAGCCTCAATCCATATTGGAGACTGTAGTTCTTGACCCTCTACAGCAAGCGCTTCAGGTCCTCCTCAGCTTCAGCAAGCAGGGTTGCATCATCTGCATATCACAGATTGTTGATAGATCTTCCACCAATCTTGACCCCACATTTCTCCTCATACAGCCCAGCCTCCTGGATAATCTGTTCTGCATTGAGGTTAAAAGGGTATGGAGACAGGTATGTGTATCCCTGGTGTACGCCCTTCCAAATTTTGAACCATGCAGTGTTTCCTTGCTCTGTTCTGATGACTGGCTCTTAGTCCCAGTAGAGGTTTCTCATTAGCACGATCAAGTTTTCTGGGATTCCCATTCTTCTCAGAGTCAGCCACAATTTGTTATGATCCACACAGTCAAATGCCTTTGCATAGTCAATGAAACACAGATAGACATTCCTCTGGTACTCCTTGCTTTCAGCTAAGATCCATCTAACATTAGCTACAATGTCCCTAGTACCACGACTTCTTCTAAACCCAGCCTGGACTTCCGGCAGTTCTCTGCTGATGTGTCATTTTTGGATAATCTTCAGTAGAATCTTGCTTGCATGTGTAAGTAACATTTTTATAAGCTTTACTTGACTTTCAATTTTAAAATTGTGTTTAAAACATAATCATGATTTTTGCATTGTAGCACAGTATTGCAGTAGATGGGTTATAATGAGTCCCTTGCGGCCCTTTAGAGTAGTGAGAAAAGATCTTCACTCTGAAACCCACCGCATCCCTTTTCAGCAGGAAGTAGCTAAGAGAATACGCCATCCCCTTTCCCTTATGAATCAGGGTGAAGTCTCTCTCAGGGAGGAGTGATAGGGAATGGCAAAGGACACACTGACAAAGGAGATTAAACAGAACTGGCTTTGACAGCACTGTGGCAATTGGACAACTAAAACAGACATTCGGAGGGCGGGGGAAGAAGAACAAACTGGGGAAGAGGTTAGAGAGAATGGTACAGCAATGAAGGAATGAAAACCCAAAATCCCTGTAAATGTTCATTAATACTAATAAAATTTAATACTAAAAATAAAATAAAAAAAATGAGTCCCTTGTGCACACCTGCTGTGAGCCTCACATGGATATGTAGTGGTGCTGAGTTCAAGCTGTTGCATTTCAGTAGGGACATTAACACTCTCAATGATACTTTAAAATGGAATGTCAGTAGAATAAAGGCCTTGGTCAGGGAAAGAAGTATTCTGTGATGAATCAGAGCTTCCCGAGGCAGTTAAACCCACCTGGAAGAAGTAATGACTTTCTGCAGTGGGCACAAAAATACCAAAAAAGGCTGGAGATCATCCAAATAAGAACATAAGAGCCTAGAAGCCTGGAAAAAGGGCTGGAGATATAGAGGTGTTTATTATGAGAAATACATGCTGAGGGAGTTATTGCTGTTATTATGTTGCCATTGAGTTGATTACAACTCACAGGGACCTATGAACAAGAGATTGGAGCCTTGCCCTGTCCTGTTCCAGCCTTATGACCTCCACCATGCTTGAGTCCATTGTTACAGGCGTGACTAGCACATCCAATTGCATAGAATAGTCTTGGTCCAAGAGAGCAGGGATTTGACCAGCTCCAGGTCAAAATATGTTCCCCATTCATGAATCTCCCAGGCTTCTCTGACCCCCAAAGTAGACCTCTAGTTCAGAAAGGCCTGTGTTTGCCCTTAGAAAAAAAGGCAACATGGAATTGTAATTAAGAGCACATGGAGACTGACTGGAGCTACGGCTTAAATCCAGCTATCACTTAGTAGCTAATGAACTTGAGCCTTCACTCCTTGTCTACTAAATGGGCTTCAAGTGGCTGTATTAAAACCAGTCTCAAAGCATTCTGTGAGTGTTAAAAGGTAAGATCTTGTAAAGGACTTGGTGTGGTACATAATAAAGGCCACGTAGTAGGACTCCTGACTACCACTCACCAGAATCTCACAGTGCAGCATCTTAGCTGCTTGACTGTCAGCTTGATTCCACTGCTGGGTCCCATAACACGTCAGAGTATCCCAGAGACAGCCTTTTACTTCCAATAGCTGACTTCTCCAGTTCCCTACTTACGATCACCCCACTTATGAGGTCTTCATTTGCCTTGTCTTCCTGGCAGAAGCCCAGGGAGCTCACACCTCTTGAAAGCTGTGTCAGACTTATAGACCTCATTGTTTGCAGTTCCTATAGTCATCCCAGTGTCTTACAGCTTTCACTTCAGGAGACAGGCTTTGTCCAGGCTCTCTCTCCTCTCTTTGCCCATCCTGTGCTACCGGGATGGGTACCTGATCCCTGGGATCACCACATGGCATCAGGGAAAATATTTAAAAGGCAATGAAGACGATATTTATGCTGAATGGTTCAGAGGACAGAACTGGTGCCCACATCTGTTGAAGGGGATGATTTTTTTTGTACTGTGGGTGGTACAGTAGTTATGTACTAAACTGAAAGATTGGTGGTTTTGAACCCACCCAGAAATGCCCTACCAGACAAGCCTGGTGATCTGTTTCTGAAAAGTCAAGTAACAACGAAGGAAAGGAAGACTATCAACAAGATGGACTGACACAGTGACGGTAACAGTGGACTTTCTTGTGTCAGAGATGATGAAGTTGGCACAGGATAGATCCATTGTTTATAGGGTCACCATGAGTTGTAGTTGACTCAGTGGCATTTAACAACAACAAGCTTTGAAAACCCTGTAAAGCTGCTCTGCTCTGAATGCACAGGGTTCCTATGAGTGGGGTCTTCTTGACTGCTTTGATGATAGGGATTTGCAATAGAACTTGTAGGGTGATGAATGGCTTTCACATTTGAAATGCTAAGTTCTAAAGTCAATATTCACATGACAATTGAGTACTTGGAATACAGCTATTGGGACCAATGAATAGAAATTTTCTATTTTAGTTCATTTGAATGAATTGACATGTAATTGCAAGGACCCGCATGGCTACTCCATCAAACAGCACAGAAGACAAGAGCTACTCATGACATTAATTGACACAAACTAGAGAGGATGTGAGCATCCTTCAGTGGAAATATTCAAGAAGAGAATGGAGAACTCGAAGTGGTTTGGTGCAGGCTTTAAATGGGGTAGATATTTTTCAGATTCAACCTGTTGGATTCTCTCCACTCATTTGCTTTGCTTCTGCATCTTACTATTACCATCAAAATACTCCGTCATTTTCTACTAGTGTTAGGTCCGAGAGAGCTAAAGCATCTCAAGGATTCAGGGAGGCAGGTACAGTAGCGTCCTGATGACCCCACCTGCAGGACTTCAGGAGTTTGTCAGACCCTGGCCACAAAGAGTGATGTTTTTGCATTTTGTTTCAATCAGCCAAGAAACAGGAAGCAGTGTTCCGTTGTTCCCCCACCCAGGAGCAATGCACACAGTTCTCTCCCGGTTGGTGTTTTGCAGAACAATGGAAATAAATCTGATGTAATGTAGCAGAACACGACAAGGGATGGTTTTCCCCTTAACAAATACTCATTTGAAGTGGTGCCCAAGCCCTGCATGAGGAGCGATCTATTTCCCACAACAGAGTTCCAGCAAAACCCATTACTAATTCCACAACTCAAATTAAAACTAACAGAGCTTGAAGGCTGGGGCTGATACTCTCTCTGCTGACAAGGAACAAGGAAGGGTGGGGGAAGGGACTCCGTGCACCCGCATATGTGTGTGTTTAATTACACTGTTTAACACATAGAAAATAATTTAGCTACCCGAGTGGAGAAAATAAGGCACTTAGCTGGTCTCTGGCGGGAAAATAAACCTCCTGTGTTCAACCCTTTTAGCTGTAAGCTACCTCGATATTCCTCTATCTCTGGGCTTGAGGGAGGGAGAGCTAGAAAGAGAGATGAAGAGGAAAAGAGGCAGAGAGAAGAAGGGAGGGCGAGGGAGATGGAAAAGTCTAGAAGGAGGACAGGAGAGAGAGGCAGGAGTGAGTGATGGGCAGAAATAGCGAGGAGGGAGTTTTCTGTACGTCTACATCTGCTGCAAGCTGGAAGAGAATACAACTATTTCTGAAGAGGGGCTCGAAAAGGATGTGAAGTGTGAGCATGAGTATATTTTACATTTCCAAGGTGAAATTCTAGCACAGAGCTTCCCCTGAGTCACTTCTCACTTTCACTCTTATCTCAGTAAGTTCACAGGCCTGAGTAGCTTGAAAGCCACCAGTCAGGAGAAGTGGGGGATGATGGCTCTGAGACAGACACCAGAGAAAGACTGTGTAAGACTCATTTTACAAAAAAGAGAAACTAAGTCTCAAGAACAAAGAGGAGAAGACCAGGTGGTCGTTTGGGGTAGTTGTTTTGTGTACCATGGAGCCAGAACCCGCTCAGAGCTGACGCTCTAGCTGGTTTTCAGGGACAGTAAATTGCAGGGGACGAGAGAGTCCATCTTTCTCCCATGGAATAACTGGTGGATTTGAACTGTGTGCCTTTGAGTTGGCAGACAACTCCTTACTCTAACCCCACCTTCAAGGGTAGTTATCTAGTCTCCTGCCAAAGAGATGCTTGCTTTCTGCTTGATGAAGAATGAGAGCAGTTCAGAGATAACACAATTCACCAAGGGCCATGAGAGAGGGAGACATGAAAGAAACCTCCCGGATGGTTTCAGATTAGAAAGCTTTGGAGCTTCCTCTGCCTGGAACAGGTGCCAGAGAAGTGAGTGCCCAGAATAGAATTATCTATTGTTTGCCAATGACTGGGTTTGGCATTGGGGCTGGCTGCCAAGGAGATCAACAGCTTGACGCTAGAAAGGCAGGAGGCATGAAGTGCATTCCATGAGCTCACAGACAGGGCGACCTCACCTTCTATCTCTTCTGTGTCCTCCCAGCAGACACACCACCTCCAGGGACTCATTGCCTGAGGACTTTTAGAGACCTCAGCAGTAGATTTTCTCTTGGCTCCTCCTCTTTGATCTTCATTTGATGGAGACAAAAGTAGAGACAGCTAGAAAATGAATAAGCCAAAGACCAAAAGAGTCAATGAGTCGACAGAGAGACAGTCTGCGGAGATAGGCTCAATGAGAAAGGTGAAATAATGACAGGACCAAGACTCAAGGGAAGAGAAAAATCCATCAATGAGGAGCATGTAATTCTAGTATACTGGGGTGCCAACGGTATGTCTCCAGATGTCATTGGGCCCCCTTATCCCTCGGATGTAACATTCAAACAAGGACACAACTTCTGTGTCTCTAGAATGAGCCTTTGAAGACCTTGTCTCCTTTTAGATGGAAATCCAGAATAGTTCTGGATACAGACAGAAGAGAGAAAACTTAAATAGCTTCAGCAGCCAGATCTCTGGCCAGCTTACTTGGGGTGTCTTAGCACCCCAATCTGTCTAGTGCTTCATCTTTTCTGAGCATCACAGGTCAGTGGAAGGAATGGATCAGAGCAGACAGAACCCAGGACTGTGAGCCTGGTATCAGCTCTGTTAAGGGTCCCTTCCTAGTGTGTGAAGGAGGGAACAGGAGAGACAGATATACTAGAAGCAACAGGGAGGGGAAGTAAGACGGCTAAGAGAATCAATTTGTTTAGTTTTCTGATTTCCTTTTCAAACCAGGAGCTCAGGGACAGCTCCCGAGAAGGCCCAAACTGACCTTCTTGCTCTGAGATGCTCAGAGAGCAAGTTTCCTGCGGGTTGCCCCTGTGGTACTAGTACCCTTTTTACTTCAGATAATGGAAGACCAATTGGAGGCTGATGTGGGTCACTGGTAGCAATGCCTAGAGCAGGTGTATGGTGGGCTCTGAAGGAGACACTATCCCTCAGAGTCTCTGTCTCCGGCTGTGATCTGATATGACTCAGTTCTCTGAGTATTAGTCCCGGTCAGGGGTCAGGTCAGATCCACAGGCGGCAGAGCTGGGCTCCTATGGTGCCCATCTGAGGATAATACAATGGGAACACTGTACTCACTGAGAAGCAACCACTCTGTTAGGGAGAAATCAAGCAAAAGTCCTGATCACTCAATTTTAATGACACCTTAGGGCTTTTTTTTGCAAAGTGAGGATGTTAACCTCAGAACTGAAACTCTCTTACAGACCAGTTTAAGCAGAGCTAGCCCACAGCCTAGTACCCTCTCAGCACCTGGCACCCCACCCTTCTCACCTACAGCCCCACTAAGAGAGCTCTGTGGAAAGCCTTCATTGCCACGTGTCTATGTTAGTGCTTGAAGATGTAGACACATTTACAGTTAAATAGATTGTCTTTGGGCCACAGCAGCAGCTTGGTGAAAAGATCTATAACTGCCTTTCAACATGAACATGACAGATTACAAAAACGTAGGTCCCTTAAAGATCATCGGGAGACAGAAGACGTAGTTTGTTACTGGAAACACTATTTGCAGTCTGGTGAGTTTTCCATGCACGACACAGATTCCCATTATACTGAAGGGCTTTGTTTCCCCCTTCCATTTTGAAAGGTTTTACTAAGAACTATATATATCTAAAGTAAATATCATGCACGATCTCTCTTTGCTCCTGAACCAGAACTGACTCAGAGCTGACCCTTCTTTGGGCTTCCCAAGCTGGAAATTGCAGGAGAGGAGATTGCTCATCTTTCTCCCTCAGAACAGTTAGAGGATTCAAGCCTCCAGAAAGGTGTGAGTGGCCTCTGAGTTTACAGCACATCTGTCTATGGAGTAGGTCACCAGAGCTCCCTTCATGCACGAGAGAAGGCAAGTCAAGAATCCAGGACTAAAGAGATCCTGGACCAATATTGCTATTGGCTAAGTCAATGTTTCCAAACAGAATTCAGCATATGAAGTGCTGGTATGCTGGACCAGTTTCTTTGTTTTGACCTTTTCAGAGTACTTTTAATGCACAATTATAACATGCTTTCCCAAGTGACAACATTCACACAAGTATTTGATCATAGAGTCTCTTTCATCAGGCGGCTCCCAGCGCAGTGTCCAGCAGACATGAACAAGGATACTTTGATCTGTATTGGACACATCTTCCGTTCTATATTAGATTTTCTCGGCTTTAGTAATTTGCCTCTGAGGCTCTTAGCTGTCAGGGAAGTGGCTCTTCTGAGCACATCTACACTCAGGAGAGGCCCCAAACCTCAAGGAATAGGACCTGGTTTCCCAGGCATGCAACCCACAAGTGCTAGAGAGTTAAGTCTCTAGGGGGCAAATTTGAACAAAGGGAGGAGACAAAAGGAAGCCAGCAAGCAAATTCTCTCTACTTTCTCTCTCTGATGGGCTATTCATACAATGTATCTGTAAAATTAGCTAAGATACAACCTTCTTTGGTCTGGCAATTGGCTTTGCTGTTTTTTGGGGGGGTTTTGTTGTTTTTTTTTTTTGAGAATACAGGTATATCATCATGCATTTCTTCCCGTCCTTCTCCACTCATTTTCTATCTCCCTTCCTTACTACGCTGGAATCACACCTTCCAATAAGGCATTATTACATAAGCTTTGCCCAGTTTTCGCTTTGTAATAAACCCAAAGCTTAAATAATGTCAATTGTTGTTGCTAAGTGCCATCAAGTCGAGAATGACTCATAGTGACCCTGTCCCATCCTGCACCATCTTTGTCATCGTCAACACCATTGTCACAGATACTGTAGCAATCCATCTCAATGACAGTCTTCCTTTCCATCTAACTTTCCAATCATGATGTCTGTTTCCAAAGAATAACCTCTTCTAACAACATATACAAAATATCGAGAGACAAAGCTTCACCATTTTGCCTCCTTGGAACACTCTGGCACCATCTCCAAGTCATAACTGTTCTTTTGACAATCTGTAGGCTATTTAGCACTCTTCTCCACCACCACAACAATCCTTCTCCTGCCATGCTTCCTCATTGCCCATCTCTCAGATGCATAGCTTGTGATGGGAAAAACTGTGACTTGAATTTGAAATAGTATCAGTAGCACTAACAAAAGTGTCTTAGGCTCTTACTGCTAACTATTTTACATATATTATCTGTTTAATCCTCATGACAATACTTGGAGGCCACATTTTAGTGATAAGCCAGTAAAGGCGAGGTTAATTAGCATATGCACGCAGAGAGGTTAAGTCACACCATTAGTACATAACACAGAGCTAGACAGAGGGAGGAAGCTCTGGTGGCCTAGTGGTAAGAAGGTACTGCAATTTCAAAGGCACACGGTTTGAATCTACCAGCTGCTCCGCAGGAGAAGAAAGAGCTATCTCTCCCCATTTGATTAACTGCCTCTGAAAACCCGCCAGAGGGCCAGCTTTGGGGAGGCTCCTTCTCTATGGTAAACAAACCATGTTGTTGTTAGGTGTGGTGGAATTTTCCACTCACAGTGACTCCATGTGAGGGAGCAGAACTATCTCTTAGGGTTTCCTCTCCTGTAATATTTGTGGAAGCAGATTTCCAGGTCTTTTCTCTGCAGAGTGATTGACTGGGTTCAAACCATCAGCATTTCCATCAGTAGTTGAGCGCTCAATCATTTACTCCACAAGGGCCTCTTCATGCCTGCAGGTGGGCTCCTAATTTGTATGTTTCTCGACATAATACTGTCTTCAAGTTGTGTCGTTACACATCAATTTAGGATTTTATTTAATAGTTTTACCTTATTTGTCTATTTCTCAAAAACATCTCCTCTGAGGAGTTCTTTAAAGTGGTTCATTGAATACAGTCAAACAGCTAGAGGACAAGAGAGAGTTCCACGTTCTAGGCACCACATAACTCTAACTGTGCCATTTACATCTGATGTGAACTTAGATGTAAGTTCCTCACAAAGAAAGCTCACCTTTTCCAACTGAAATTAAGGATATTCATGCATGTTTCATACCTGGATAACCCCCACCCAAAACTTACCAAAACAAATAAGCAAACAAACCCCTCAAACTCATTCTCATTAGCATGACTCATAGTTGACCTCCCAGCAGATTCTTGAGGCTGTAAATTGTAACAGAGGAGATTGCCCACCTTTCTGCCAAGGAGCGGCAAGTGGGTTTGAACCACCAGACAGGCACCACCTCTGAGTCAATGGCACAACTTCTTACCGACCACACCACCAGAACTCCCTAGGTTTCTCCCTAGGTCCCTCTGTGCCTATTCTGCAGGTTATCACACTCTCATTATCAATAGTTCAATAATGCACCTGCCCACAGCTATCACACACACAAGTCACATCGAGTTTGGTCTGAGGTGGGACAATTCAAGAGGCTACACTGACTGAAGATCCAGTTGATGGCACCTGGGGCTAAACCAAAGCTCTTTGTAGCCAAAAACCAATGGGACAGCCATAAGGTAACTACAGGCACCTACTCAGCGTACCTACAGAAGGGAAAGTGCCTGCACTGGTTCTCATCCAGCCCAGCTAAGCATCTGCATTATTCTCTCCCTTAGAGCAGGACCACATTCAAAGATGATAGGCCGTTAGCAGCGACATGGGCATGAAGGAGCCACAGTGAAGAAGTTGTCAGGGTATGGGAGCCAGGAGTCTCTGAAAGGGTGGTGATCAGTCCTTTATGGAGTTTTCATCTCCATTCTGTTTATTCATTTTACTGTGTGCTGTCTAGCTGACTGCCCTGTAAACAGCAGATCTGAACCTTGCCCCGTCAGGTCCATTGTTATAGTCACAGTGTCAGTCTAACCCATAGAAGGTCTTCCTCTTTGTCTGACCCTCCGCCTTCCCTTGCACGATGTCTTATCAGACAGTAAAAGACCTGGGGCTCATTCATCCCTCCAACAAATATTTATTAAACACGTCTTTTGTATCTGTCAGAGCCTCAGTGGCAAAGTGGTTAAATGCTTGAGTGCTGACAGAAAGGCCACTCACTCGAGCTCCTCAGTGTCTAAGGAACAAAGATGGAAGAGCCTCTTTCTGTAAAGATTTATGGTCTTAGCAACCCTCGGAGGAATACTGATGTTGTTTTCCAGGGTTGCGATGAGCAGGAATCAATTCAATGGGAACGCGTCAGAAAAGAAGTCCTCATGGGGAAATGATTAACCATTGGACCAACAAGGTCAGTGGTTCAAACCCACCAGTATCTCTGCAGGAGAAAAGGCCTGGCTCTCTGCACACATAAAGTCTATAATCCAGAAAATCCCATGCGACAGTTCTGCACTGCTATGCATGGTCTCTGTACATTGAGGTTGATCAGTGACACACACACACATGCAATAACAACACATATGAGAAAACCAGACATTGTTCCTGACACATTTCCTTCCTTCATAATAACCCTTATGGTCAACATTACCATCAAAATTGCTCCTTTGAATGAGCAAAAGACAAAATTAACTCATTAAGGGACCCTTTTAATGGAATCACAGGCACAATTTATGTTCCCTTCTCTTAAAGAGTCAGCTATCTTTATCCCTTTTCTCTTAAAGCACATCGTTGCAGCATTAACATCAGAGGTACTCAGTTCCAAGAGCTGATGAATATTAGGAGACTCAGACCCTCTGTAATTAAGAGGCTGCCTGGGGAAATGTTCAGGGAAGTTTTGAAAGCCCATCCTGGGTCCCATGCCCCGGGAGTCTGTCACTCGTACTTCACCTAGGCAAGTGCATCTGACTAAGAGCTGTCAACAAAATTTCTGCAAGAAACTGAGTTACGACAAGGTCATGATTTTTCAGGCTCCTTTGTTGGCCAAAAGGAGATTTTACCTGTAGGAGGAGATCAGCAGTTGCTTTGAAAGGCACGGCAGGGCTGGCTGGCCAGGCATGTGTTTGTTTCTTCTCCTTGGTCTCTTCCTTATATGAGTACTCTAGGTATAGCTCCACCTTAGTTAAACAGTGACTCCAGCACGGGGCCCTGCCACCTCACTGTCAGAGGATATCCTTCCAGATACTCCACCCTGCAGGACACTGATTTGATTCCACCTCACTTCCTGAAATCTTGACTTGTCAATTTATTTGCTACCCTGGTTTCGATATCCATAAGACATCTCCAGACATTACCATTTCTGCATCATTACTCTATTTCAACCAGGGAGCTCTAATGGCTTAGTGGTAAGGAGTTACACTGCTAATCCAAAAGCAGATGATTTGAATCTATCAACTTCTCTGCGGAAGGAAGATGGGCAACCTCCTCACGTGTGATTTACAGTCTCTGAAAATCTGCATGAGGGTCAGCCAGGGGTTGGTACTGACGTGATGCCATACAATAATAAAAGCAATATGCTCCTTTAAGGAGCTAGTGTTTCAAAATCCATTCAAGAACTCAGAGAAGCAAACCCTCTTAAGAACTCAGAAAAGTTAGTCTCTCATTTTCAGTGCAGGGAAATTAAACTGTCACATCTTCAACGTCACAAATAGCCACTCAAGGTTAATCATACGTATGATCTTCCTGCTGAGGACAGGAACTCTGGTGGTCTAGTGGGTAAGGAGCTGCGCTACCAACCCAAATGCACATGCTTTGATTTCACCAGCTGCTTCGTGGGAGAAAGATGGACAATGAATTCCCATACAACTAGCTGCCCCTGAAAACACACTGGAGGGTCAGCTATGACTCGATGGAACAGAACAACAAGAATAACTGAGGAATGCTCCATCTCCTCACAAATACATTGCAGAGCACCTAAACCTCTAGCTATGCTGAGACCCAAGGAAAAGCTTTCCATCAGTCCTGGCTAATGGTTTGAGGATGCTGATATGTGACATTGAAAGTAGTTGTTTTCTTACTGTCTCCAGAAATCTAATAGAGTATCTAGTATTATGAGGAATGATAAAAAATATATATAAAGCAAGCAAGACAAGGTATAAATCACCAAGAAGGATAGTGGCTGATTCCATTTCCAAATTGAGGTGGTTAGAAAGAGACAGGATCTGGAACATAGACGGTAGAGTTTCTGTGAAGCTTGGCTTAATCCAGAATCCTGGAGACAGCACTTTGGGTGGAGAAGGCCACTAACTTTTCTAAATGTTATAATTTGTACTGCCGTCATGACGACAAAGCAGCACCCTGAGCCCCACATCTCCCCACACTGACTGGTAGGCTACAGACCATTGCTGTGACTACTGGGACCTTCCATCCTGCTGAAAGACTGTCTTCCTCACTCTGGCCAATTTATAGTTTTGGACACTTAGTAGAGAGTCTGCTATGATTAGTAGAGAGTCAGCTATGAGTTGGTTCCAACTTGATTATGATGAGTTTAATGTTTCTTTCAAGGACATTGTGATAGACATCCAGGAGTTTAACCATCACAACACTTGAGCTCATGTACACATACACGTTCTCCTGAGAATAGACGTTGCTCTCCTCAGAGCAGTTTTGGGAGTGTTGAACTAATATAACTCTCAGTGTTGTGTTCTTGCTGCCAGAAGTTTAATATTTTTAGGTAATAGTTGTGCTGTCAAGATCACCCAGGTGCTGGACTGTGTAAAGAAGACAAAATCTCACCTCTAAGATCTGATTTCTTTTTTGATAGTCTTAGTTCTTTGATGTTCTCCCTCCCCAAGTATAAATGTTCTGTGGTGTTCTATACTCAGGTGGTCCACGTTCTGCAGAGCATTCCAGTCTAGGGTTATGGGGGCCGGGGCGGTAACATACAACAGTGGTTTTTCTAGCTCACCTCCTCTGACTCTGAAGGGAGTATGGCAAGTCACACTCTCAGATTCTTCACACCTACCCGCAGGTCCCCATGGCAGATCACATGTGCCTCAAAACATACACAACCTTCTTCTTTCAGCATGTACCCTCCTCTTTCACGACACTTTCATGCAGCTTCATGAAGACAGCAGTGTGACCGAAGCCCTACTGTCATGAGTTGAACCAATCCAGTGTAGATCCTGCTATGGTTGCCCAAGCATAGTCAATGCCACCACCACAGTGCTACCCAGATGTACTAATTATCTTCTCTGGTAGTGACACAACCATTTCTAAGCCACTGTTTGCACCTGTGCTGATGCCATCTTATGTTCTCCATGTTCTTTGGAAAGAACACAGAAGAGGCAACTACTTCCAAGCCAGGGGAAAATTTGTGAGATAGACTGTTCAGGTTCATCCCATGCCGTTCTTCACTGAGCCTACGGTCTTTAAATCAGTCTTGCCTGCAGTTCATCTGTCTTCCTTTGATGTTATTTCTCTACCAGGAAACTTTTTTCCCTCTCAATAGCCATAAACATTTTATTGCAGATCTGGGAGGGCAGTGAGTTCCTCTCAGAAACTGCCTCTCCATCAGGGAGTGGTCATTAGATGCTTGACAGCTTCTAGCCACCTCTTGGATCCTGAGAACACAACCTTCCTTCCTTCTCTGTTTCTCGCCTCCCTTCTTCTTCTTTGTCATTCACAGCTTTCTCCTTACTTCCCTCTATTCTATCTATCTAATTCCATCTTTCTTTCAGGAAGAAATTTTTGTGTAGCCATTCTGTGCCAGGTACTAGAGACATGGTGGTGAGAATAGGTATAGCAAGCCCCAGTTGCATAGAGCCTAGTGAGAAAAACCACACATAAAATCAAACACCCTGAGAGAGATGGATCATCCAATGTGTAATGAATTCTATGAAGGACACAAACAAGATCTATTAGATTCCCAAACCAGGACACTTCACCTCCACTGAAACATTGTGAACACTTCACTGAAGAATGGGATGTGCAGTAAGCCTGAAGGGTGGATAGAGCTGGCCAGGGTGAGTGTCCAGCCTGGGAGGCAAGGCAGGGCCTCTTGAGAAGGAGAGGTGGGTCAAGGCTTGACCTGGGAGGAGCTGGCACCTTGGATGAAGAGTAGGTGGCCAGAGTGACTTTCCTAAAAATGAGAGATAAGAACTGTCAGGATAGTACAATTCTTAAGAAAATGGGGTTTACCAACATCTAAAACCCCTCTGTGCCTATCACACCTATCACTCCATAGAGCAACCTTTAGGTAAACTAGCCTTCATCCCATTAATTTTGATAAGCCTCGTAAGGCTTTTTCTTTTCCTCTTTAATAGAAAACCAGTGTTGATTCAGAGGATTAAATCAAATGTTCCTGTAAAATGTGACAAAGGGCACTATTACAGCAGGGCAAACTGGCATACAGAGGGTTTGCCACACAGTTCAGTGGCTCATATAACAGATTTATGTGTTTTTCACATTCCTTTGCATGTGGGAATGGCAAAGTTAGCAAAGTGAGGTGGTATTTGTCAGTAACAAAATGTGAAATGTGGTCGGAGGCTCACCACCAGCCTTGGTGGGCTATCGAGTGGGCTGAGATCTGACATAACCAACTACTTAGGTCAGGTACAACTCCAGCCCACACCTCACTCAATTGATGATGGGAGTAGGGGGACGGGGGGCACAAAAGGAACCCAACAACAGCTTAAATGTTTCTGGTTATAAAACATTCAAAAGAAAAATTTGAAAGATTATTTGAAAGTTGAAAATCATCAACCATTAGCCCATAGGAAAAACAAGAAATAAATAATAAGATATTCTTTAGGGACTCTGGTGGCATAGTTTGTAGGGAGTTTCTCTGTTAATGCAAAGGCAGTACGTTGCTGGCAGTTCGAATCCACCAGTTACTACAAGGAAAGAATGATGGATAATCTTTTCCTGTGTGAATTACAGTCTCCAAAACGTCCATCAGCCATGAGTTCATTCTAATACGATGGGAAGAAGTTGGAGTTTATTTTCTTCAGTCATTTTTCCCTATGTTGTTGTTGTGTACCATAGAGAAAGAACCGACTGATAGCTAACTCTCTAGCAGGTTTTCAGAGGCAGTTAACAGTGCAGGGGGCAATTGCCCATCCTTCTCCTGTCGAGCTTCAAACAATGCGCCTTTGGGATTGCAGCACAGCTTCTTGCCACTACGCCACCCATCTATACACAGCTCAAAGCTTCTAGGCATGTGAGAAAGGGAGCATTGACACTTACAGACTTAACACGCAGGCACTAGGTCCTTACTTCATGGACTGAAACTTTGGTCTATTTATTTCTGGAAAACCTTGATTAAGATCTTCTGGATGTCAATACTAGGTTAGCACTTACTTTATTATCAAATGTTGTTATTGTGTTTCATGCAATCATTCATATATAGTATTTTATACAACTATTTACTTAATCTTTGCCTTTTATCACCCCATATTTTCGAATGCCCATTGAATCACAATGCAAATGAGAGATTGATGAAACAAAACAGACATGAGTTAAACATAAGGTAAACAAGTTACTGTGTGTAAACTAATGAAAAGGTTGTTGTTGTTGTTAGCTATCATGTGTTGGCCCCTGATTTATGGTGACAACATACACTCTGGAACGTGAGCTTACTGCTCCCCATTCCCCCCCCCCCGCATTCTCATCATCAATTGCAGATGGAACCATTGTGATCCATAGATAGGGTTTTGAACTGGCTAATAGATGTAAAGAGATCACTATGTTTTTCTTTCTAAACGATCTCAGTCTGAAAACTTCACTGGAACCTGAACTTATTCCACACCATAAAAGACCACATGCTTCCATCAACCAACAGATGATAGTTTTAAGTGAGGGAAATTCTACTCCTGAACTACTCATATCCCATTATTTTTAAATAGACCACTCTATTTTATTCTCACAGTTTCTTTCTGATTGTTTTTTTTCCTCTTTCTCTATCTTCCTCTCCTCCATAACTTTGCTTCATAAAATCAAAACCATATTAATTACTGTTTTGTATCTTTCTCTTCCCCCCACTTAAAGTAAGATCTTGAATATTTTTCCTTCTTGTCATTATATTATCCACAGAATTATGACTGTATAATGTTCCAAACAGTGGAAAAGGGCTCTATGTTTATTTTAAATGATCAATCTTTAATGTAGTGGTTAGTAACATTTAGACCAGAAGACCATGAGTGGTATGAGTAGTTAGCATATTGGACAACTAACAAAAAAATTGTAAGTTCAAATTTACTCAGAGCTGTCTCCAGAGCAAAACAGATGGATAGAACCTTCTAAAAATCAATCCCTTTACACAGGAAGGGAGAAAAGTACACAATGAACACATGGAAATCCAAAATTTCTGTAGTCATTAAAATTCACATTAATAATAATAAAAGAATTAAACTCTAAAAAAATGTTGTTGCTATGTGATGTCAAGTCGCTTGTGACTTATAGTGACTCCATATACAACAGTCCCACACCCTGCTCTATCTTGTGTCGATCTCATTGTCTCTAACACACCTATCCCTATTACCCTAGTCACTGAATCAGTCAATTCATCTCATAGAGGGTCTTCCTCTCCTGCGTTGTCCCTCTACCCTCCCAAATATGACGTCCTTCTCCAAGGATTGGTATGTCAGACGAAGCCTCAGAATCCTCGCCTCCAAGGAGCAACCTGCTTTCACCCTCTCCAGCATGAACCTGTTTGTTCTCCCAGCAGTGCATGGAATATTCAATACTCTTAGCTGAAAGTCATCAATTATCTTTCTATCATCCTTAGTCATTGTCTAGCTCACTGATGCATAGCAAACAATTGTGAAGACTGTGGCCTGGATTAGGTGTACCTTAGTCTCCAAACTGATGTTATAGACTGTGACATATGAAAGTTATTTGCCCAAAATAACAGGGCTAGTAAGTATCCAAGCCAGATTTGTATGCAGTCCTGTCTGAACTTCAAAGCTCCTGTAGAACTTTCCCTAATCCTACTGCCTTCTTCATTTTCCTGTTATAGATAGTCACTTATCCACTGATTTGGAGTATTGTATACTTGATCATTTTCCCAAAGATTCTATAAGTCTTTTGAAGGGAATGGCTCTATATTCTAAAATTCAAACAGGGACCTCATAGTCATTGTTATTGGCTAACATGGAGTCTACTACGACTTGTAGGAAACCTTTGAAAAACAGATAGAAACCTTGCCCTGCCCTGTGCCATCCTCAAAACTTTGACATGCTCGAGCCCATTGTTACATTCACTGTGTCAATTCATCTCACTGAAGGGTATCTTTTCTTCTGCAGGCTCACCACCTTTCCCAGTACAATGTCTTTTTACAAGGGCTGGAATCTCCTGATAACATGTGCCAAGTACGTGAGATGAAGTTACACCATCATCGCATTTTAGAAGAACCCGAGTTGTACTTCCTTCACAAGAGATTTGTTTATTCTTTAGGCAGTCTGTGGAATACTCAGTTCTCTTTGCCAACACCTGTAAAAGGTGCACAACAAAGTGGGTGGGATTTTGGTGCAATTGGTCATTCAAGAGGATTATTGGAATCTCAACATCACATCATTTATTTTCCTGTAATAATTATTTTGCTTCTCTTTCATAGGGTCGCTATGAGTCGTTTGTGACTCAATGACACTTAACAACAACAACAACAACAATTATTTTGCTTAGCAAATGAGCTGTAATTGCACATAATTGCAAAGACTATAGTCAGGATCAGGCGCACCTTAGTCTCCAGCCTGATGTCGTTGCACTTCAGTATTCTTGAGAGGTCCCTCACAGCTGACTTTCCCAATACAATTCATCTCCTGATTTCCTGGCTGCTGTTACCAAGAGTGTTGACTGTGGAGCCAAG
>NW_006399759.1:21774-27310 GCF_000299155.1 Elephantulus edwardii | reverse complement strand
GATTTAACTGTTAGAAGGTCCCATTCATCTATTTTATCTTCTCCTGGATGTAGATTTTCCAGGATGATTGGAAGACTGTTTATGTTGTGGTTTAGGACTTTGAGAGTTCATCCAAGCTTTTATTTAATGAAGTTTACAGTCCTCGGTTTTAGTCCTAGGTCCATAATCCACTTTGATGTGTGTGTGTGTGTGTGTGTGGTGATTGAGTTTTCTGCAGAGAGTTTTCCAAATCTGCCAGCATCATTTGTTAAAAAGGCTGTCATTTCCCCACTTAACTGATTCCATCTCCTTGTCAAAAATCAGTTGACCATATGTAGATGGGCTGATTTCTTGATTCTCAATTCTATTTCATTGATCTATGTGTCTGTCATTGTACCAGTACCACGCTGTCTTGACCACCACGGCAGTGTAGGAGGATTTGAAATCAGGGAGTGAGACGGCTCTTACCTTGTTTCTCTTTTTCAGGAGTGCTGTGCTTATTCTGGGTCTCTTTCCATTCCAAATGAAACTGGAGATTGCCTTTTCCATCTTGTTGAAGAATGGAATTGGGTTTTGTACTGGGTTTGCATTGAACATGTAAATTGTCTTTGGTAGTGTTGCCATTTTCACAATATTGAGTCTTCCTATCCATAAGCAAGGGATCTTTTTCCACCTCCCCAGTTCTCTTTTTGTTTCTTATAATAATGTTTTAGAATTTTCTTTGAACAGATTCTTTGTGCTTCTGGGTAGGTTTACTCCTCAGTATTTAATCTTGTGATCAGCTTTTGTGAAGGGCATTGTTTTTTCCAGCTCCAGTTCTGTATTTTCTTTGTCACTGTAGAAAAATCCAGTTGATTTTTGCATGTTGATCTTGTATCCTGCTACTTTGCTGAATTGGTCAATGATGTCCAGTAGTTTTCTTGCTGAGTCTTTAGGGTTTTCTAAGTAAATATCATATCATCTGCATAGAGAGGTAATTTTACCTTCTCTTTGTCAATTTGGATACCTCTTATTTCCTTCTCTTGCCTTATTGTCATTGCTAAGCTTTCCAATACAATATTGACTAGGAGAGGTGTTAGTGGGTATTGTTGCCTAGTTCCTGTTCTCAAGGGGAATGCCTTTAATCTCTCTCCATTGAGAACAATGTTGGCTCTCGTATTCGTGTATATACTTTTTACTATGTTGAAGAAATTCCCCTCTAACTGTATTTTGTTGAGTGTTTTAATCAGGAAAGGATGTTGGATTTTGTCAAAGGCCTTCTCTGCATCAATTGATAGGATCATGTGGTTCTTGTTCTTTGCTTTGTTAATGTGATAAATTACATGAATTGTTTTTTCTTATGTTGAACCATCCTCGCATACCTGTTATGAATCCCACTTGGTCATGGTGAATTATTTTTTTTATGTATTGTTGGATTCTATTGGCCAGGATTTTATTCATGGTTTTTGCTTCTATGTTTATGAGAGATATTGGCCTATAGTTTTATATTTTGGAGATATCTTTTCCTGGCTCTGGTAACAAGGATATATTTGCTTCATAGAATGAATCTTGGAGAATCCGTCTTTTTCTACTTTCTGAAATAGTTTATGTAGGATTGGTGACAGTTCTTCTGTGAATGCTTGATAAAATTCACTTGTAAAGCCATCTGGTCCAGGACTTTTTTTGGCTGGAAGTTGTTTTATTCCCTTTTCAATTTCTTTTTTTGTAATGAGTCTGTTTAGGTGTTTCATTTCGGTTGGTGTCCATTTAGGTAGGTTGTGCATTTCGAAGTATTTGTCCATTTCCTCTAGGTTTTCATATTTGTTTGAATATAATTTTCTATAACATTCCAATGTTAGCCTTTAATTTTTGTTGGTTCTGTTGTGACATTGCTCATTTCATCTCTTATTCAGATTAATTGTGTCTTTTCCTTCTTTTCTTTTGTTAGTTTTACTAGAGGTTTGTCAATTTTATTGATGTTTTCAAAGAACCAACTCCTTGTTTTGTTGATGGTTTAAATTGTTTTTCTATTTTCTATGTCATTTATTTCTGCTTTATTTTTTATAATTTTAAGTTTTTTAGCAGGTGTAAGGCTTTCTTGCTGTTCTTTTTCAATTTGTGGAGATGCTAGGTTAGAGAGTCAATGGTCCTTTTTCCTGCCTTTTGACATATTTGCTTATTGCTATAAATTTACCTCTTATTACTGCTTCTGCTGTTTCTCAGAGGTTTTGGTAAGTGGTGTTTTCATTGTCATTTGTTTCAAGAAACATTTTTATTTCATTTTTTGTTTCTTCTAGTACCCACTCATGTTCAAGCAAGGTGTGGGTCAGCTTCCAAATACGTGGTTTTTTCCCCCTCCTTTATCCTCTTGTTATTAATTTCTAGTTTTGTCGCATTGTACTCTGAGAAAATGCTTTGCGTTATTTCTATGTTTTTGAATTTATTGATGCTTACCTTGTGACCTAAAATATAATCTATTCTGGAGAATGTTCATGCACATTGGAAAGACAGTATACTGTGGTTTTGTGGCGTGCATTAGCCTATAACTATCTATGAGGTTGAGTTGGTTTATCGTGTGGTTTAAATCTTGAGCATCTTTGTTGAGTTTCTCTCTGATAGTTCTATCTTTTCTTGAGAGTGGTCTATTGAAGTCTCCAACTACTGTAGTAGTGTTGCCTATTTCCTTGTTCAGTTTTGTCAATGTTTGTTTTATATATTTTGCAGGTCTTTCATTTGGTGAATAAATATTTATTATTGTTATGCCTTCTTGTTCTATTTACCCTTTAAGCCCTATGTAGTGACCTTCCTTGTCCTTTGTGATGGTTTTTGCTTTGAAATTTATTTTATCAGAGATTAATATCATGACTCCTGCTTTTTTTCCGGTTGCCATTTGCTTGGTATATTTTTCCCCCCATCCTTTTATCTTTAGTCTTTCTTTATCTTCATTTTTCAGGTGTGTCTATTATAGACAGCATATTGATGGATTTTGGTTTTTTAATACAATCTTCTACCCTCTTGTCTTCAGTGGTGCATTCAAACCATTCACATTCAGTGTGAATATTGAAAGGCAGGGTTTCATTGCTATCATTTTGTTGAGTTCTTTTTGGTGTTGTTGCTAGTTACTTTGGTCCATGCTGCTTTTTGTGGTACCTCTGTAAGAAGGACATCTCTCAGTCTTTCCTGCAATGCTGGTCTTGTTTTTACAAACTCTCTTAGGTTCTGCTTTTCTGGGAATATCATGATCTCTCCTTCATATTTAATGGTTAATTTTGTTGGGTTCAGTATTCTTGGTTGATTTTTATGTTCTTTGACTGTTTGATACATTTCTTTCCACTCGCTTCTTGTTGCATGGCTTCTGCTGAAAATTCATCACTTAATCTTATCTGCTCTCCCTTATAGGTTACTCTTTTGTTTCTCCCTCGCTGATTTCAGTATTCTCTCCTTATCTTTAGTTCTGGCAAATTTAACTATGATATGCCTTGGTATTTTTCTTTTGGGGTCTAGTCTATATGATGTGTTTTCTGCTTCTTGAATATTGTACATTGTATATTCTCTCATTCTTCATTATGCCTGGGAAGTTTTCCTCTAGTAAATTTTCCACAACTTTTTTCAGAACTTTTACTTGCTTCTTCCTGTTCTGTGATTCCAATGATGTGCATGTTATTTCTCTTGATGGTGTCCCATATTCTTCTTAGGTTTTCTTCTTTTTTCCCTTTTTTATTCTGTTTTTTGCTCTAGCACATCAGTGGTGACAATTCTATATTCTATTTCACTCGTTCTGTGTTCCATCTTTTCAACTCTGCTAATGTGTTCCTCCACCATGTTGACAGCATCTTAAACATTGGACCTCATATTTTGGATTGTGGTTTCTTGTTTTCCAATGCCGCTAATGCCTCATTAGTTTTATTTGCGTTGTTCTAGATTTTTTTTTTCTAATACTCCTCGTTTTTGCTTGTAGTATCCTGTAATTCTTCAAGTTTGTCTTTCATCCATTGAAAATAGTCAATGATTATACTTTTAAATTCTGTGTCAGAAAGTTCCATCAGACTTTCTGGCTTCAGGAAATCCATTGATACTGTCACCCTTTAGGGGTGACATCTTGCTTTGTGCTTATGTAGTGTGTGGTATAGCTTGCTTTCTTTGAGACATTGATTTGTTCTTAATCTGAAGACAATGCTCTAGAAATCAGTTGGACAGCTACCCCATTTATTTTTTTCTTCAAACTTCTGACTGAAGGGAAAGGTCAGTTCAGAGTCTGTGAGAGCAGCCCCTTGTAGGTAAGTCAGATCAAGATGCTCCAGATTAAAGGCAAGCTGATTGACTGGATATGTAAGCATGGATCTGGAGCCAAATGGGGTGGGGTAAACATGGGGGTGGGGCTGCCACAAGGGTGGGTCAACCACTTGGTGGACCTCACTCAGACCTCAGCTGTCTTGGTGTGCTCACGATTGGGACCCACTCAAAATCCAGTTGTCCATCTCCTACCCAGTGGTTTTTACTCAGTGGTCCCTGCCTATTGGCACTTACCTAGGTGTCCTCGTACAGCGCCCCCTGCCCAAGGAGGATTCTGGGTCCAGTGGGACCTGAGACGAGTCAGTCAAATTCTCACCATCCCACTCACCTCTGGCTGGTCTGCAGTGTCCACAAAACTTCAGTCAAACTCCTACTGGTCCACTCAATCCTGGGCAATTGTTGTGGCCCAAGAGAGCTTAGACAAATTCCCACCAGTGTGCTCTCCCTTGGGTACTCTCTTAGGCAATCAACAGTGCCCAGGAAAACCCAGACAGGATCCTACCAGCATGCCCCACTGTGGGCAGTTGGTGGGGGTCACAGAAAAATTCAGTCAAATTCCAATAGAACCACTGGGTCTTAGTGGGGCTAAAGAGAACTCAGCCAGTATCCACCAACCTTTCTCCTGCCAGATTGGTTCCACAGCAACTTGGCTGGTGGCTTGTGTTCCTGTAGCTCTGAAACTAATTGTTCCAACAAAAGTTCTGATTCAAATTCCTACGGTTCACGTCAAGCAACAGGCCTACAGGCTTTCAGAGGGGCTTAAGATAATTCAGCTGATTTCTCCACTAACCTTTTCCTGTCAGATAAGTCCACCAGCAGCTTCCAGCTTTGCCCAGGTCCTTGGTGAGAACCTCAGTGTGGTGCAGCGAGGTGATGCTTTATGTTTCTATAGCTCTAAAACTAATTGTTCCAACAAAATTTCTAATTCAAAATCCTACTGTTCATGTCATGCCATGTTGGTTGGTCTCTGTGCAGTGTGAAGAACTCTTTAGTGGCCCTGGGGTGCTGCCAGGGGCACGGGGCTGGCGGGCTGTTCACAGATGTTAAGCTGCCAAGTCACCTGTCCTCAGCACATCAGACTGCCTGAGTTGTTCTCCACCAATGTCTCTCTCTCTGCCCATGTCTCTCTCTCTGCTTGTGTTGCTCTCTCTGCCCGCGTTGCTCTCTCCTGGTACTCAGATTTTATGGTGGCAAAGGAATAACTAGAGAATAAGTAAATTAATTCCTAGAAGAAAGCAGGCTAGCAGGCCAGCTAGCAACAGAAAACCCTATGAACTTGGAGAAA
>NW_006399759.1:14672-19972 GCF_000299155.1 Elephantulus edwardii | reverse complement strand
AACAAGCCCTTCCACGGCTGCTAATTGCTTACCAACTAATACATTATTTATAAAAGATAATAAAAAATCATTTCATTAATATGGATGCTGGTACCATCACAAAACAATTAAATGAGGATGTTATAACTGTCAAGTACTGCAATACGTGAAGACTACATAGTGGACCTTCACAAAGACCAGCTTTTCATCAAGCTCAGATAATGTCAGTTACTTTCAATAAAGCCAAAATGAATGGCAAAGAAATATTTATGCTTCCTTGGTAAAACAATGCTACTGGGGAGGTGCAAATGTAGCTATTGATACTTTTTAGCACTAACTACGCATCTTCAGCATCTTCAGAGGATGAGTATTAGGCGATGGGCCAGGCATGGAGATTAGTACATATGTGCTCAAATACTGCTTCTGAACAATCAGGCTTGATTTATCTCTTGTTCGGCTCATAATAGTATCCTTTATTTTGCAAAAGTCTCAATTAAATTGCACAATGAAAAAAAAAACCCACCACAAAAAAAAATATAAAGATTTAGGACAATTCCCAAGTGAATTTTTTTTTAACAAATTGTTAGTGTTCTTTTTATTAAACCATTCTTTACAGTAAGCTTTGTTTAACAATTTAACTTTAAAATAATTTATTCAGCTTATATTCTCTCCCATCCTGTACAATAAGTGTTATAGGCATAACTTACGAGTTGGCTTCCACTAGGTGCTGTTGGATTTCTGCTTTCTTTTTTTATTTTTTAAATTTTAATGAACATTTACAGAGATTTTGGATTTCCATTCATTCATTCATTGTTGCACTTTTATCCCTGCTGACTCCTCCTCCCAGTTCACTCCTCTCCTTGAAAAGTAAAATTCCTTCATTGTTATACAATCCCCACCCACACCACCCACCCGGATACACTCAATTATGCAACCTTCATTCTGGACTCTTGTCATAACCATAATGTTGTTGTTGTTTGATGACATCGAGTCGTAGACGACTCATAGCGACCCTATGAATGAACGGCCTGAGCACTGTTGGTACATAGAGTTTCCGGAGGCAAGCCATTTTGGAAGTGGATGCCGCTCCTGCTTCCAGGCTTGATTTAGTCGGGAAGCTCCAGCCAACACTGTCCACCATGGGTACCCATTACCACGATTGGCACATTGCTGTCACAGTCTTCAGCATCACAGCAACCACGAGTTACCTCTGTACAGCAATGCACAGACCAGTGCTATACCACCTACAAGAATGTTTGACAGAAAGACAATTTTAACCTGGCCAAGGGCCACAGATGAAAATCACCCACCTTCAGCTTGGTAGCATAGCTTCCTTTCCATTAGGCCAACGGAGCTCTCTCTTGGTCGTCGTTTCAATGCATTATACACAATTTATTGAATTTTTCTCTCATCTCAACCCTGACATCACCTTTTGACATCAAACAACAAAACTGCTGGAGGGTTCTCACATTATTCTCAGATCTGTGCATCATGGAAGTTCAACTCCTCCTTTTTTAATGTGTTTCAGAAAATGTCGAATGGAGTGAGGTTTGTTTATTTCACTGTGATCAAGCAAATGAGTGCATAAGAGAAAACTACTTAGCAGTGGGCTCTTGTAGTTGTTATTGTTGTTGTGTGCTGTCAATTTGTAACTGACCCTCCAGTGGTTTTTCAGAAACACTTAAATACACAGGAAAAGATTGCCCTTCCTCCTGTAAAGCAGGGTGGATTTATACTGTATGCCTTTGGGATTGCAGTGCAACTTCTTACTACTAGGGCTCGGGGGCTCTTGTAGTAGTTTTGCATTTTACATTCATACAATTCGTGTAAGGGATCTGTGTGAAAACGTATATTACTAGACCACATACCAGAGATTGTACTTTAGGATGATAGGAGTGGAACACAGCTTCAGCAAATTTTCCATAGGTTATGTTTGAGAATCCCTGTTCTGGTCCTGGCTAGGAGTGGTTCACAAGCACTCTTCTATACACAGAGGTCCTGAGAATAGTGCCTGATCTGAAAGGCCCAGGAGACAGGGCTCTCCTCTGTGAATAATCCTTGAACACCCAAAACGGTCTTCAGTATAAAGCAGAGTTGGTCTACCAGAAGCTGGAAGAATCCTGTAGAGTGAGTTTTGTTGTTACTTGTTGAAGAGTCAATTCCACCATATAGAGACCCTATGTGACAGAGTACAGTGGAGGACACCTTGTGACCTTTATAGAACAGAATACTAGGTCTTTTTCTGGCAAAGCCACTGGTGAATTCCAATTGTTGAATTTTTGATTAACACTCAAGCATTTAACCATTACATTGCCATAGAGGCTTAGAAAATATTAACCTTCTCTACCTGCTCAATGGCGGTTTGGGGATCTTCAATGTTACCTGGGAAATGGGCGGGGAGTTTTATGGACCCTTTAGCTGTCCACAACACATCAGCAGAGAACTGCCAGAAGTCCAGGCTGGGTTTAGAAGGGGTCGTGGTACTAGGGATATTGTAGCTGATGTTAGACGGATCTTAGCTGAAAGCTGGGAAAACCAGAGCAAAGTATATCTGTGTTTCATTGACTATGCAAAGGTGTTTGACTGTGTGTATCATAACAAACTGTGGCTGACTCTGAGAAGAATGGGAATCCCAGAACACTTGATCATTCTAATGCAAAACCTATACCAGGAGAGAGTCGTCAGGACAGAGCAAGGGAACACGGTCTTGTTCAAAATTGGGAAGGGTGTACACCAGGGATGTGTCCTATCTCCATACCTTTTCAACCTATATGCAGAACAGATTATCTGGGAGGCTGGGCTCTATGAGGAGAAATGTGGTTTCAGGATTGGTGGAAGATCTATCAACAATCTGTGTTATGCAGATGACACAACCGTGCTTGCTGAAACTGAGGAAGACCTGGAGCACTTGCTACAGAGGGTCAAGGACTGCAGCCTACAATATGGATTGAGGCTCAACGTCAAGAAGACAAAGATTCTCACCACTGGACCAATTGGCAGTATCAGGTTGGATGGTGACGTTTGCTTGGCTCCACAGTCAACACTCTTGGCACCAGTAGCCAGGAAGTTAAAAGGCATATTGACATGGGGAAGTCTGCTGTTAGGGACCTCTCCAAAGTACTGAAGAGCAACCATGTCTCTCGGGAGACTAAGGTGCATCTGATACAGGTCATGGTCTTAGCAATCACTTGTTATGCATCAGAGAGTTGGACAATGACCAAGGAGGATAGGAGGAGAATTGATGCCTTTGAGCTGTGGTTGTGGATAAGAGTATTGAGAATACCATGGACTGCTAGGAAAACAAACAGATTCGTCCTGGAAAGGGTTAAACCCGGTGGCTCCTTGTAGGCAAGGATTCTGAGTCTCTGTCCCACATACTTTGGACATGTTGTAAGGAGAGACCGGTCCTTGGAGAAGGACATCATGCATGGGAGGATGGAGGGACAGAGCAGGAGGGGAAGGCCCTCTAGGAGGTGGATTGATTCAGTGACTGGGATAATTGGGATGGGAGTGTCAGAGACAGTGCGATTGGCACAGGACAGAGCAGAGTTTAGGCCTTTTGTACATAGGGTCACTATGAGTCGCAAGTGACTCGACGGCACATAACAACAACCTGCTCAATTACGTTAACCAAATGATTCTCTTGCAGTAAGATGAGGGTACTCATTAAAATAATGTATTTGAAAAGATATCCAAAAGATTATGGGGTGTAACCAAAATTGAGATCCATAGGGTTAGCTCCTGAACCTCTTGTGTCTCTTGTTTCCTGTCTCTGCCCACCTGGGGCTCAGTGCTGGAAGCATGACCCCTGTCTTCCTAAAGGCAACAATGACGTCTCATGCAGGTCTGCTCTTCCTTAGAGTGCTCGCTGGTCATCCCCCATCCTCCCTCTTTCAGATAAAATCCTCTTCTCTTAATATTATTAACCCTAAGGTAGTGCGCTCCTCTACTGTTCACAGGGTTTTTTAGGAAAATGATGTAGTGACATCTTTGACATACACTTCTACAGTATCTTTTATTCACAGCGTACAAGTAACTTAATGCTCTCAAATGAACTCCCCTGGGGAAATTAACTCTAAGAAGACTACTATGTGTAGAGAATGAGGAGAGCATTGAGATCAAGATCTGTGAGAGAATGAAGTCATAAGCACTCAAAAGAAAGGAGACCATTACGGTGACACAGTGATGTCATTATGGCAAAGATCTCAGGTGAGTCTAAGCCCTAGGATGGCATGGACCTTCAAAACGACAGCATTTTGATACAAGGGGACATCCCCTTTATATCCCAGAGGAACTAGTAATTGATCGCAAGCTGTCCCTGGGAAGGGGTTACAATATTGGACAAGAGACTATTCTTCAGTCAAAGGCAATTATGAGTAATATTGGGAAAGCCTAACAGATGGTGGAATAAAGATTTCAGTGCGAACTTTTATACTACACTCAAGGTTAATCATACGTACCATCTCCCTACTAACCTAAAGGCACATGGTTTGATTCCAGCAGCTGCTTCAGGGGAGAAAGATGGACAATGAATTCCCATACAAATACAATTACCTGCCCCTGAAAAGCCACTGGAGGGTCAGTTATGATTCAATGGAACAGAGCAACAAGAATAACTGAGGAATGCTCCACCTCTTCACAGATACATTGCAGAGCACCTTAACCTCTGGCTAAGCTGAGACCCAGGGAAAAGCTCTTCATCGTTCCTGGCTAATGATTTGAGGGGACTGAGATGTGACATTGAAAGTAGATGTTTTCTTACTGTCTACAAAAGTCTAATAGAGTATCTAGTACTATAAGGAATGATAAAAAAAAATAGATAAATCAAGTAAAACAAGGTATAAATTGCCAGAAGGGTTGTGGCTGGGTCCATTTCCAAATTGTGGTGGGTAGAAAGAAACAGGATCTGGAACACAGATAGTAGATTGTCTGTGAAGATAGGCTCAATCCAGAACCCTGGAGACAGCACTTAGGGTGGAGAAGGTCACTAACTTTTATAAATGTTAAAATTGGTACTGCATTCCATTCCACTTGGACTCATAACGACAAAGCAGCACCACGAGCCCCACATTTCCCCACATTGACTGCTAGATTACAGCCCATCCTTGTGACTACTGGGACCTTCCATCAAGCTGAAAGTCTGTCTCCCTCACTCTTGACAATTTACAGTTTGGAAAACTTAGTAGAGAGAAAATTATGATCAGTAGAGAGTCAGCTATGAGTTGGTTCCAACTTGATTATGATGAGTTTAATGTTTCTTTCAAGGACATTGTGATAGACATCCAGGAGTTTAAGCATCACAACACTTGAGCTCATGTACA
>NW_006399759.1:12696-14047 GCF_000299155.1 Elephantulus edwardii | reverse complement strand
CGTCACCACCACAGTGCTACCCAGATGTACTAATTATCTTCTCTGGTAGTGACACAACCATTTCTAAGACTACTGCTTGCACCTGTGCTGACGCCATCTTATGCTCTCAATGTTCTTTGGAAAGAATATAGAAGAGGCAACCACTTCCAAGCCAGGGGAAAATTTGTGAGATAGACTGTCCAGGTCATCCCATGTCGTTCTTCACTGAGCCTAGAGTCTTTAAATCAGTCTTACCTGTAGTTCATCGGTCTTCGTTTGATTTCTCCCTGAGGACAATTTTTTACCCATAAGCATTTTATTACAAATCTGGGAGGATAGTGAGTTCCCCTCGGAATCTACCTCTCCATTAGGGCGTGCTCATTAGATGCTCCATAGCTTCTAGCCACGTCTTGGATTCTGAGGACACAACCTTCCTTCCTTCTATGTTTCTTTCCATCCCGTCATCGTCTTTGTCATTCACAGCTTTCTCCTTACTTCCCTCTATTCTATCTATCTAGTTCCATCTTTCTTTTAGGAATAAATTCTGGTGTGGCCATTCAGGGGCATGTGGTATTCAGGAGACATAGTGGTGAGAAGAATAGGTACAGCAAGATCCAGGTGCATAGAGCCTAGTGAGAAAAACACACATAAAACCAAACACCCTGAGAGAGATGGATCATCCAATATGTAAAGAATTCTATGAAGGACACAAACAAGATCTATTAGATCCCCAAACCAGGACATTCAACCTCCACTGAAACACTGCGAACACTTCACTGAAGAGTGGGATGTGCAGTAAGCCTGAAGGGAGGCTAGAGCTGGCCAGGGTGGGTGCTCAGTCTGGGAGGGAAGGCAGGGCCTCTTGAGAAGGAGAAGTGGGTCAAGGCTTGACCTGGGAGGAGCTGGCACGTTGGATGAAAAGGGGTTAGCCAGAGTGACTGAAGTCTAAATATGAGAGATAAGAACTGTGGGGAAAGTAGAATTCCTAAGAAAATGGGTGTTGCCAACATCCAAACCCCCTCTGTGCCTATCACACCTCTCACTCCATAGAGCAGCCCTTAGGGAAACTAATCTTCTTCCCAGTAATTTAGATAAGCCTTGACAAGCTTTTTCTTTTCCTCTTTAGTAGGAAACCAGTGTTGATTCAGATGTTTAATTCAAATGTGAAAAAGGGCAATATTACATGAAAATGTGAAATGTGGTCGGAGGCTCACCAGCCATGGTGGGCTATCTAGTGGGCTAAGATCTGACAATATCAGCTACTCACTCAGGTCAGGTCCAACTCCAGCATCTACTTCACTCCACCCTTGGTTCCTTTCATGGCCCAAGATTGAGACACCAAAAAAGTGAGAGTTCTCATCTTTGTATAGCT
>NW_006399759.1:2670-3536 GCF_000299155.1 Elephantulus edwardii | reverse complement strand
GCTGAGGACAGGAACTCTGGTGGTCTAGTGGGTAAGGAGCTGTGCTATCAACCCAAAGGCACATGCTATGATTTCACCAGCTGCTTCATGGCAAGAAGATGGACAATGAATTCCTGTACAATTGAAAACCCACTGGAGGGTCAGCTATGACTCGATGGAACAGAACAACAAGAATAACTGAGGAATGCTCCATCTGTTCCCAAATACATTGCAGAGCACCTTAACCTCTGGCTATGCTGAGACCCAAAGAAAAGCTCTCCATCAGTCCTGGCTAATAGTTTGAGGGGACTGAGATGTGACATTGAAAGTAGTTTTCTTTTTGTCTCCAGAAATCTAATAGAGTATTTAGTATTATAAGAAATGATAAAAAATTAGATAAAGCAAGCAAAACAAGATATAAAACACCAAGAAAAATTGTGGCTGGGTCTATTTCCAAATTGAGGTGGTTAGAAAGAGACAGGATCTGGAACATTGAAGGTAGCGTTTCTGTGAAGATTGGCTCAAACCAGAGCCCTTGAAACAGCACTTTGGGTGGAGAATGTCACTAACTTTTCTAAATGTTAAAATTTGTACTGCCGTCATGACGACAAAGCAGCACCCTGAGCCCCACATCTCCCCACACTGACTGATGGGTTACAGGCCATCGTTGTGAGTACTGGGACCTTCCATCCTGCTGAAAGAGTGTCTCCCTCACTCTGGCCAATTTACAGTTTTGGAAACTTAGTACAGAGTCAGCTATGATTAGTAGAGAGTCATCTATGACTTGGTTCCAACTTGATTATGATGAGTTTAATGTTTCTTTCAAGGACATTGTGATAGACATCCAGGAGTTTAAGCATCACAACACTTGAGCTCATGTACACATA
>NW_006399759.1:0-503 GCF_000299155.1 Elephantulus edwardii | reverse complement strand
AATCGACTAATAGCTGACTCTCTAGCAGGTTTTCAGAGGCAGTTAACAGTGCAGGGGACAATTGCCCACCCTTCTTCTGCGGAGCTTCAAACACTGTGCCTTTGGGATTGCAACACAGCTTCTTGCCAGTTCGCCACCCATCTATATACAGCTCAAAGCTTCTACGCATGTGAGAAAGGGCGCCTTGACATTTTCAGACTTAACTCTCAGGCACCATGTCCTTACTTCATTGACTGAAACTCTGACCTATTTATTTCTGGAAAACTTTGACTGAGATTTTCGGGATGTCAATACCAGGTTAGCACTTACTTTATTATATAACTTACAAATGTTGTTATTGTGTTTCATGCAGTCATTCATATATATTGTATTTTACCGAACTAATTAATTAATGTATGCGTTTTATCTCCCCTCTTTTTGAATCCCCTTTGAATCACAGTGCAAATGAGAGATTGTATGAAAGAAAAGGGACATGAATGAAACAATGTAAACAAGTTATTGTG
>NW_006399758.1:38177355-38200284 GCF_000299155.1 Elephantulus edwardii | reverse complement strand
AAACAAATAGATTCATCCCAGAGAGGGTTAAACCAGGATGCTCCTTGGAGGCAAGGATTCTGGGGCTTCGCCTGACATACTTTGGACATGTTGCAAGGAGGAACTAGTCCTTGGAGAGGGATATCATGCTTGGGAAGGTGGAAGGACAGCACAAGAGAAGAAGACCCTCTGTGAGATGGATTGATTCAGTGACTGGGGTAATGAGGGTAGGTGTGTCAAAGACAATAAGATTGGCACAGGATAGAGCAGGGTTTAGGGCTGTTGTAAATAGGATCACTACGAGTCACGGGCGACTCGATGGCACATAACAATAATAACTCTGGAGGCTTAGTTCATTGCATGCTGTGATGCTAACTAAAAAGTCATGCACTTCCTCCTCCTTGAAGAGAAAGTCTCCTCCCATTCAGAGCCAAAGCTTGAGAAACTGGATGGAAAACCGCCGGGAGTAATAAACAACTAGATGGTAGATAGTGAGGTTTGGGTTTGGGGATTTTGGTTTTGGTATTTAATATTTACAAAAACAGACTTCCAGTAACTATCTTTCTCCTGTGCAATAGTTGGAGAGTTCAAACCACTGGGCTTCCACTCATCCACTGCACCATGAATGCTCCTTCAAGATTATTGTTAAGTGCCGCAAAGTCGTAGATGACTGATAGTGTCCCTATGAACGAAAGACCTGAGCACTGTTCATAGGGTTTCTGGAGGAAAGTCATTTCGGAAGTGGGTGCCACTCCTGCTTCCAAGCCTGTTTTAATCGGGAAGCTCCAGCAAACACTGTCCACCATGGGCAACCATTACCGCATTTAGCACATCAGTGTCACAGTGTTTAGCATCAAAGCAACCACAAGTTACCTCTGACAGCAATGCACAGACAAATGTTTGACAAAAACAATTTAAACAAATTAATTAAACAAATTTACCTTCAAGGTAACAATATATTTAAAAAATACATTTAAAAAGCTTTGCTATTATACCTTTTATAATCCCTTCATTCTATAAGTTTTATCTTGGGGCAGGCTTCTAGGACAATGCATGATGTCCCTAAAATTGTACATGAAATTCTATCTGTATGTGAATTTTTCTAAAGCCTGAACTTAGAGTTTTCACAATAATTTAAAAACACGTTTACAACCTCAATTAGTTTAAAAATATTATTGTGCTAGGGGCTGAAATCAAAGACAAATTTGATCAGTAATTTCCTGATTATGAATCTAACAGAACATAACTTATTTAAAAAATAACTTTTAAGTAGGTCATTATTAATTATTTTGCTAGGTCTTCATTAAATATGCAGTAAAGAATTAATGGCTGTTCAATAAACTAATTAGAAAAAAAGAGCAGAATATGGAAAAATATGGATTAAATTCTGCCACTACTTAACTACATGATAAAGAACAAGTTATGTAAGATTTCTGAGCCCCCATTTCTTCAAGTGTCAAATCTTAACACCAATCCCTGCATCGTGACAAATGGGGCAATAGTGACTCAATGGTAGACTTTTCTATAGAAGGAACAGGTTTAAATCTCAGCCAATGCACCTCAAGGGCAACTATCACATGTCTGTTATAGAGCCACCACCTGTAATCAGAGATTGCTACTATGAGGCTGAAAATATTTCCCTGAATTTTATAGACTGAAGAAGACTTGGAAGAAAGATCTGGCCACTTATTTCTGAAAGTCAACAAATGAGAGCTGTAGAAATTATATAAATGATAATATTATCAAATATATGCTTTTCCATATAACATTAGGCCAATTATCTCCCTGACTAGTTCCAATAGAAGATAATTTCTTTGTTATTTAAGCTGTTAGAGAATAATATGATTTTGTTGGTAATTTTATAAAGATACTATTAAAAGCTCACTGCTAGTCAAGTAGGCTCAACTCATAACGGCTATGTGTTGGGTTTTCAAGGCTGTAAATTATAATGGGAAAGGCTGTCTATCTCTGTCTCTCTTAGCTGTCAGCATCAAGACTGAAGGAAAATTCTTTAGTAGTCTACAAAAAAAAGAGATGACACTAGCTTCCTGAAGGAAAATAAAAATTATCTGAAGCACTTATATATGATGTTCAAATACTGAGGCTTTCAATATGAATGGTACCTTAATATTTTAAAAAGTGTTACTATTTGGACCAACAGACATCTTTTGGATTGTCTGGTAGGTAAGGAGTTTCACTGCCAATCCAAAGGCAGGAGGTTTGAATCCACAAGCTACTCTGCAGGAGGAAGATGGGCAATCTCCTCACATGCAATTTACAATCTTTGAAACTCAACTGGAATGTCAGCTCTAAGTGATGACAGGTTGTTGTTGTTGTTGTTGTTAGGTTCCATCAAGTCAACTACAATTCATAGTGACACTATAAACAGCAGATCTGAACTTTGGCCCATCCTGTCCATCCTCTTCATTTCTGAGATGCTCTAGCCCACTGTTACAGTCTCTGTGTCAATTTGTTTTCTTGAAAGTCTTTCTCTTTTTTGCTAACCCTCTGTCTTTCCAAGTATGATGTCCTTTTCAAAAGACTAGCTCTTCCTAAAAATATTCCCAAAGTATATGGGATTAAATTTACCATCCTTACCTCTAAGAAGTACCCTGGTTACTCTCGCTACAGGACAGAATTGTTTGTTGCCCTAGTAGTCAGTCCATGAGATATTCTGTACCCTCCTCCAATACCATAATTCAAAGACACTAATTCTTCTTCTGTCAACCTTATTCATCAACTTTCAGATGCACTGCAAGTAACTGAAGAGACTATATAACTTGAATCAGGCGATACACCTGACATTGTTGCTCCTTAGCATCTTGGAGAGGTCCTTGAAAGTAGATTTTCTCAACATGACATATCTTGATTTCTTGACTGCAGGTATTGAGGGTGTTGATTCTGGGATTTAAGCAAGATGGAAATCCTTAACTTTAATCTTTTCTCTATTTTTTATGATTGTGTCTGTTGTTTCAGTTAAAATAGTAAACAAAAAAGAGATATTGTACTTATTCCCTATTTAATATTTTTCTGTTAACAATTTACATTTATGATAATATTAAAAATAAAACTACTATCTGGCTATTTTGAGCATTAATAACATATATCTGGCACTTAGGAATGATGGGCTGTAAAATGAGAATTAATACTGGTTGTGATGGTTAAGGTCGTATGTCAACTTGGCTGGACCATAATTCTAAGTAGTTTGGCAATTATGTAGCGATACAATTTGTCAGTTATGCAATAATATTATTTTGTAATCACTCAATGATGTAGTTAATATAACTTCTGTCATCTGATGTGATCATCCTCTATATTTTAATAATGCCCAATTTCTCATAATGAACTGGTGATTGGGGAACTCTAAATATGCCTGTGAGTGTGACATGGACATAAATGAAACATATATTTATGTATTATTAGCACATGTTAAATTCTTTAATGTGATTCAAATTAAGAGGAGGGGAAATCATCACTCTTAGTAATGAAAAATATTAGAAACATTTCTATTATATTCAAAGATTAAACAATGATGTTTGCTGGCATTTCTATTATTTGATATTGCTCTGAAGATTTTTTTCTATAATTATATTTTATTAATTTTCATAAACATTTACAGAGATTTTGGGTTTCCATTCATTCATTGTTGCACTATTCTCTCTACCCTCCTCCCAGTTTGTTCTTGTCCAAATACCACAGTGCACAATCAATAAGAGTGCATCTAAATTCCAAAATCAATCTCCATAAAATCTATGTGTTTCCTACTGCCAAAGGGGCCCTTTAGAGTAGTGAGAGAAGATCTTCACCCTGAAACCCACAGCGTCCCTTTTCAGCAGGAAGTAGCTAAGAGAATACGCCATCCCCTTTTCCTTATGACTCAGGGTGAAGTCTCTCTCAGGGAGGAGTGATAGGGAATGGCAAAGGACACACTGACAAAGAAGATTAATCAGAACTGGCTTTGACAAGCACTGTGACATGCTCTGAAGATTCTAATCAATAATATAATGAGACAAAGAACAAGGGGGTATACACTGGAAAGAAAGCAAGCAAGCAAATTATCATGATTTGCAAATCATATAAATCACCTACCAAAAAATCGGCAACTGAATCAAGTGAAAAGCTTAAGGAAAAATAAAAGCAGAAGAAGGTGGTTAAATTACAATCACTCTCATTGGCGTTGAGATTGAATCAAATAATAGTTGACTCTTCAGTGGATTTTTTAAGCTGAGAATTTCAGGGGGGAAATATTATTCCTTTTTCTTCCTGTGAGTCTGGTTGATTCAGAATTCCAGGAGTTATGGCCTTTGGGTTAACAGTGCAACTCCCTAAAGATTATACTACCAGTTGTCGTTAAGTGCCATCAAGTCTCAGATGACTCATAGCGACCCTGTGAAGGAGAGTCCTCAATGCTTGGGGGTCTCTCATCCTCTCTCCAGGTTCATAGGGTTTCCAGAGACAAGCTATTACAGAAGTGGATGTCACTCCTCCTTCCAACATGCTACCAGGGGAACCTTAAATTACAATGTAATATAAAAAGTTCAAAAGAATCAAATAATTATTTATATGCTTGAATAAAATAGCCTTACTTACAATTTGAACATAGCATGGACTGCCAGGAGAACAAACTAGTAAGTTCTAGAAAGAGTGAAACCAAGCTGCTCCCTGGAGGCAAGGATTTTGAAGCTCCATCTCACATATTTTGGGCACATGACCAGTAGGAACCAATCCTTGGAGAAGGATATCATGCTTGGAAGGGTAGAGGGACAGCTCAGGTGAAGAAGACCCAGGATGAGATGAATTGACTCAGTGACCAGAAAAATAGTATTAGGTCTGTTGGAGACGATGAGAGTGGCTCAGGATAGGGAAGAGTTCAGAGCTAATAATGTACATAGGATCATTATGAATCGCAGGTAACTTGACAGCAGATAAAAATAATATTCAAAATCCTATTAAAATAAAAGTTGTAATATTCCCAGAAATAAGCCCAAGAAGAAATATAAGATCTGTGAAGAAAATGAAAAAATTTACTTTTTAAGTGAAATATATGATAGTCTTGAATGGGAAGACACAATTATAAAGATTTCCATTTTCTTTAATGCAAACAATAAATATAATGCATTTTTCATAAAATTCCCTAGAGAATTGATAGATGGAATTTGTAAAACTGATTGATAATTTCAGAGGAAATATAAATATGTTGTTGTTGTTGTTAGATGCCATTGAGTTGAGAACAACTCATAGAGACCCTAGGAACAGCCATTCTGAAACCTGTCCTATCTTGTGCCTTCCTCATCATTTCTGAGACACTAGAGCCCATTGCTGAAGTCACAGTGTCAATTCATCTCTTTGGGGGTGGGGATGGGGGGAGAATCATCCTCTCTCTCACTGACCCTCCATATTTCCAAGTATGATGCCCTTTCCAAGAAATAGCTTCACCCAGCTATATGTTCAAGCAAAATGCTCATGAAAATGATTAAAAAACAACTGTAGCAGTCCAAAAATAGGGAACTGCCAGTAGTTCAAGCAGGATTTAGAAGAGACTGTGGCACCAAGGATATCATTAGTGATGTTAGATGGATCCTGGCTGAAAGTAGATCAAGGAATGCAGCCTTTGGTATGGATTGCATCTCAATGTCAAGAAAACAAAGACTCTTACCACTGGGACTGAAAGGCAGCACCTGATGGATGGAGAGGAAATTGAAACTGTAAACAGCTTCATTTAATTGGATCCACAATTAACATTATTGGTATGAGCAACCAAAAAATAGAGATGCCCTGCACTGGGAAAGTTTGCAGTTAAGGATCTTTCCAAATTATTAAGGAGTAATGATGTCAGTTTGAGGCCGAAGGTGCTTCTTATTCAGGCTATAGTCTTTGCAATTACTTGCTACATATTTGTGAGCTGGACAGTGAATAAGGATGGCAGTAAAAGAATTGATGCTTTTTAACTGTGGTGTTGGAAAAGAGCACGGAACATCTCAAGGGCAGCCAAGAGAACCAACAGATATGTCTTGGAAATGGTGCAGCCAGAGTTCTTTGAGGGCAAAAATGAGAAGGCTTCACCTCACATACTTTGTACACATTGCTAGGAGGTGCTATTCCATGGAGAAGGACATGATGTTGGAAAGTGTGGAGGGTCAGTGAAGGAAAGAATGACCCTGAACCAGGTGACTGTTGCAGTGGGCTCTTGTGTGTCAGGAAGTGTGAGGATGGCGCAGGACAGGACTGGGTTCAGATCTTTTGTTCATAGGGCCACTATGAGTTCAACGACACCTGGCAACAGCTACATATCCAAAGTATGAAAGATGAAGCTTGTACATCCTTGCCTCCAAGAAACATTCTGTCCACACCTTTTCAAGGATTTATCTGTTTGTTTTTTGACAATCCTTAGGATATTCAGTACTCTGGCACCACAACTCTAAGGCATCAATTCTTCTATCACCCTTGTTCATTGTCCAGCTCTCTGATGCATAGTAGGTGATTGAGAAGACCATGACTGTATCAGACTCAGCTTAGTTTTCAGACTAACATCATTGCTCTTCAGTATTTTGGAGAGGTCCCTGACTACAGGCTTACCCATCTCTTTATTTCCTGACTGCTGACATCTGCTGATTCCTGACATCTCCTTATTTCCTGACTGCTGGTACCAAGGGTGTTGATTCAAGCAAGACAAAACAATTGACAACTTCAATCTTTTTTCTGTCTCTCACAATGATGACTGTTGGACCTGTGATGAGGATCTTTGTCTTCGTGATGTTGAGAAGTAATCCATACTGAAGGTTGTAATCCTTGATCTTCTGCAGCAAGATTTTCATATCCTCCTCAGTTTCAGCAAACCAGGCTGTGTCATTAGCATAATACAGATTGTTGAGTCTTCCTCTAAGCCTTATGCCATACTCATTTTCATAGATTTCTGCTTCATGAATGATTTGCTCAGCAAAGATATTGAATACGTATGGAGAAAGGACATAAAACTGACACACATCCTTCCTGATCCTTTTTTTTTATGTCAACAGCTTCATTTTACTTGGATACACGGTTAACACCCCTTCCTGATCTTAAACTAAGCAATGTTCCCTCGTTCTGTTCGCACAAGGGACTCTTGGTCTAGGTACAGATTCCACATGAGCACAATTAATTGTTCTGGGATTCTCTAATTTGTTATGATCCATGCAGTCAAATGCCTTTTCACAGTCAAAGAAACACAAATACATATTCTTCTGGTATTCTCTGCTTTCAGTCAGAATCCATTTGACATCAGCAATGATATCTCTAGTGCCATGGACTCTTCTAAAACTAGCTTTACTTCTGGCAGTTCCCTATCAATCGACTGTTCTAGCCACATTTGAGTGATCTTCAACAATATTTTGCTTGCATGAGATGCTAATGACATTTTCCTATAGTTTCTACATTCTATAAGATCACCTGTTTTGGGAATGAGTATGACAAATACATTTTTTAAATTTAAAAGTAAGGGGAACATCTCTTGGGTGGCCTGGTAGTAAGGAGTTTGCCATACTGGATAACAAACAATTACAAATTTAGTGATGATGAAAACAGTACATTACTGATACAAAAATATGAAAAGTATTTAAAAATAAAATCCATCTATGTTGTTGTTGTTATGTGCCATCAAGTCTCTTGCAACTCATAGTGACCCTATGTACAATAGATCTGAACCCTGTCCAATCCTGAGCCAATCTCACTATCTCTGATATACCTACCCCTATTACCCCAGTTACTGTGTCAATCTATCTCATCTAGGGGACTGTCCCCTCTTGTACACTGTCCCTTCACCCTTCCAAGTATGATATCCTTCTCTCAGGACTGATCCCTCCTGGCCACGCCCAGAGTATGTGAGATGGAGCTTCAAAATCCTTGCCTTCAATGAGCAGTTTGGTTTCACACTCTCGAGGGCAAATATATTTGTTCTCTTGGTAGTTCATGTTCAATACTCTTCTCCAGTACCACAACTTAAAATCCATCTATAAGTATATAAAAACTTTTATTTTATATGTGGCATTTCTGATCAGTTGTGAGAAAAAGCTGATTACAAATGTAATAAATTACTTTTGGCACAAGTGGCTAGATATTTGGGAAAAAATTCTTGAGTTCCTACCTTACACAAAATCCAGATATATTATTATTTAAATATTTTTAATGTCAGATTTTTTAGACTAAAGCAATGAGTAATATTAAAATTATAATTTTAAGCAAATTACGTTTTATGTAGGATTAAAAAAAGATTTTTTTAATGGTTTGAAAATCTATATAACTAAAAAATTGCTTCTAAAGGCTTCAAGACACCTGACATTGCTAGCAATGAAACTGCTTACAATACAAAAATAATCAAGGTTACCTTTCAATTCATTAATCAAGGTTAATGCCAAATGAAAAGAAAATTAAATCAGTGGCTTAATATTTTGTAGATGAGAGAATTATTTTAATGTTAGGCTTTTAAACTAGTTTAAGCATAGCAATTAATTGCTCATTTACATTTTCTGACTACCCAAGGAGGTCATTTACAAGATCAAAGGAATCAGTGTTTTCATTAGGTTGATCAAAAGATTGTAGGTATATTTCTTCTTTCAAAAATACCCATTAATTTCACTGGAAAAAACCACACTGGTGTCAAATGAATATGCTTTCTTTGTTAGTCTGCTCAAATAAACATGTTATGAATGTATTGGGATATTTTAAGATTTTATTAGCACAAAAAAATGCAGAAAATTTTTCATGCACAAATATGATACCTCCAGCACACTGTATGTTAGCCCAAATACAATGCTATTGTATCATTGTAGTCCTTCTTTTTAATGTAGCTCTCAGAAATCAAATTAACTGGAGAAGCAATTTAATTTCTTTATTAATATTTTGTTGATGTTTATACATAGCAGAACATGTATACAATCCGATTGTTTCTACATGCATATTCAGTAACACTATATTCTTTGAGTTTGGCAATCATTTTCATCATCCATTTTTCAACTGTTCCTGTCCAGTAAACATAAATTCACCCTGCCTCCTTAAATTCCCATCTAGTTTTTCAATTTACGGTTGTTACTTTGATCACATCTTTGCTGACTTTCCAGAGAGTTTTCAGAGGCTGTTAATTGTACTGTAGGAGAAAGTTCATCTTTCTCCCACAGAGCAGCTGGTGGATTCAAACTGTTTAATTCTGGATTAACATCTCAGCTCTACACCACTAGGTGACCTTCCTTAATCACATATGCATAGTTCTTAAAGGAACATAATGCTCCAAGTAGACATTTTTCACTAGTTAAGTAAAATCCTATTCGGTTTAAAAAGACCTTCGGGCATAGTTTTGGTCTAAAGAGTAAAAATTTTCTCAAGGCAATAATAGTTTTAGGGATTTCTCACAGAAAGTCTACAGTGCAGGAAAATTTGAAATTCTGTTCTGAATTTTCTTCCTTTTGATCAAGATTCTCCTTTAGAATCTTTGATTTAAATGTTCAGTATTAGTAACTGGCACCATTCTGTTCTGGTCTCACTGCAACAGAGGCTAATGAAGGCAAATAGCCATCAATCTCATAGGCTCTTCATATTCTGACTCTCCTTTCTCTACTATTTTAGGTGAATAGAGAAATTGTTATGCCTCAGAGCAGCTGACCTGCCTCAGATAGTTACAAGCAAGGTTTTAAGATTCCAGAAACTGCACAATAAACTCAAGTCTATAAGGACCAACTAGGATTTACTCTTCTTCTCCATTCTGTTCCTCAGTCTCTAACCAGTCAGCAGAATGTGTATTTCTCTGTAGCTGTTTATTCTTACTGGACAATTTCTGCAATATGAATTTATCTCATTTCTAGACCTATTTGAATGCTGCATATGAATTACTCTATTTACATTTTTTTAAAGAAATTCATACAAGTAGGTGGAGCCCAAGACTTCCTCCTTAATGGACATCCAAGCTCAGATTAGAATCTCAGAGCAGGAAATATTAGCCTACTGCTTTCATCTTCCTGAATAATAACCTTTTTTCATTTTATAAAGCAACATGAATATAAAAATTGCAATGTATTAAGAAAATGAAACTTCTTACTTCCAGCGTGTAGTAGCTGATTCAAGTCCAGAATTGTCTGGGGAAAATCACTTTGCTTATCTCATGCTCTGTTTTCTTAGTAGGAAAAAATGTTAGATCCTTGACATTTATAGCTATGTTATTTTTACTGAAGAGTCCTTGGGCAGCATGAACAGTTATGTGCTCGACTACTAGTTGTAAAGGTTGGTGGTTTGAATGCTTTCAGAAACAAGTTGGAAGTAAGGTCTGAATGCCCACTTCCAAAAGGTCACGACTGTGAACCTCTGCAGTTCATAGTTCGACTCTGCACATGTAGCATGCCAGGAATTGGAATCAGTTCAAGGACAGCTAACAAAAATATTCCCCCCTCAAGAAGATAATAAGAGAGAAATTAAATTAAAGTAGGCATCTGGGAGAAATGATGATATCCTGAAAAAAATCTCGTCCAGTCAAGAATTTTAAAACAAAGATAGCTATTCTTTTGCCTAACAGAAGGTGATGGAAGACCGGCAAAGAGGTAAAATGGAAGAAACTAATTGCTTCTTTTCTGGGATTATCAACTCTTGTATATGTGGTCGTTACAAGTTGCAAGTGACTAGACAGCACACACCAGCTGATTCTCTTCTGGAATTATCAACTCTGGCTATTCTAAACAGTTGCTTTTCCAAGGCTCCATGAACACTCCAGTAGCATAAAGGCGTTTTAGAACCTTGTTTCAACAGAAACATTTTTCCCCATTTCCCTGAGTATTTGCTCTCTGTGCAAAGGCTTGTTTAAAGTCCTTAAATGAAAGTATTGTAGCATATATTATCCTAGCTTCCCATTAAATTCAGTCCTCCACCTAGTTCTCACTAGGAAATGGATTAAATATCTCTAACTGTTCCCATAAATAAGAAATCACAGCCTGGAGAAACTCACTTGCTAATTTGCGCTAACAATGATGAGACTCATTGGAAATTACCACATTTGGTAAATTAGAGAGTATATAAACAAACATGATTAAGAATCAAAATGCTTGCCTGCTAAACAGACTTTATCTTGACATTGTTTAGCTTGAATTATTTACGTAGGCATTGATTGCTCTCACTGTACTGGAAAAGTGAAATACCACTAAGTGATAGTAACACCCTTTCAACAATTTAAACTATTTTAAGCAATGAGATGAGAAAGTATCTTTTTGACAGAAAAAATCCTCCAAATATCTTGTGTGTGCGTGCGTCTGTGTGTGTGTTTCCTTTAGTAAAGTGTGGAATAGGCTTAAGCTTAACTTACATTTACAAAGAAAACTCATTTTGAACAAAGGTCATTAAATGCTGTAAAGCAAGGATGGAGAAAGGTCAAGAAAGAACAAAGATGGAGTTTATGTAGAAAAAAGACTTCCAATCTCCTGGAATGATTCATTTACCATTCAAGGTTCATCAATTCCTATAAATCCAGGAAGGCTTAGTCTATGTTAACAGATTGAATGACAGACTACTCCTGTCTTTTCAGTTCCCAGGTACAAAAGTTAGAGGCAAGGAGTAATGAAATGGTAATGCAAAAATATACACCATTTCTTTAGGGAATCATTATATTCGAATTCTTAGGTTAGATCTAAATGCTTCTACCTAGGTAATTCTTTTACATATAGTTTATCTTTGCCAATAGGTTAAAGAAAACACAAACCAGAATTAAACTAAAGCATGGTTCAGAGTTGGAAATATAAATTAGAAACTTGGTGAAAACTGAAGCAAAATGGCATATTACTCTAGAAAGTACTGAATCTTTATCATACTGCATAAATATTACTTTTTCTGTTCCTCGAAGAGTTTTTAATCTTCTGAGACTTTCTTGTAGAACCAGAGAACAGTTTGCTTGTGTTTGAGGATTTGTGTTAAAGCACAATAATTTTGAGCTTCAGATTTAAAGTGAATGAAGAGCAAGTTAAAAATTAGTACAATACCGAGTTTTGAAATTAACTTTTGAAACTAAGCCACACTCCTCAAAAACGAAACAATTTTCACTCTGTTCTGATGGATGGCCTCCCAGAAATGTGAACAATTGAGGGCCATCTGATTTAACTTTGAATTCAAGTTGCTGTTTGGAATAAAGATAATTGAAATTATTGTCAAGGAACTCCACTAATAAAATTTTTTTTTTCACTAATGAAAAATTTTAAGTAAGTAAAACCCATAGCAATAAAGATGAGCTGATGTTTCATATGATTGAGCTATAAATTTTTTTCCTTTTATGAAAAAATCTTACAAGGAGAAAAATAAAGACATTTTAATACGTAAGAATGAAATAGAGAAGGGAGAGTTGGCAGTAAAGAAAGCAAAATAATAGTATCTTACTGCAACTTTACAAACTTGAGAAATTTTGAAAGAATAAACTTTAGGTCAAAGTTTTAAATGTTAAATTACATATATATGCATATATATACATACATACATATAATTTATGTATTAGAAATATCCTTGCTGATGTCAGGTCAGAATGATCTTAGCTGGAAGTAGAGAATACTAGAAAGAGGTTTGGTGGTAGTGGTGGTGGTGGTGCAGTCAAGATGAGTATGGCTTATAGCAACCCTATGAACAACAGATCTGAACCCCCTCCTATCCTGCGCCATCCTCACACTTCCTGACAACACTAGAGCCCATTGTGACAGTCACTGTGTCAATTCAACTTGTTGAGGGTCTTCCTCTCCTTTGCCGACTCTGCCTTTCCGAGTATCATGTCCCTCTCCAAGGAACATTGTTGCCTCTCCTAGCAACATGCCCAAAGTATGTGAGGTAAAGAAAGAAATTTACTTGTGTTTTATTGACTACACAAAAAAAATTTGACTTATGTACACATCTTATTAGTAAACCTTCTGATTTTACAATAATAGTCTTATGCAATATTTGTCCTTATAAGATTTAGTCTTAATATAATGTTCTCCTGGCTCTCCTGTGTTACATAGTATTTTCTTAAGCATTGCTCCTGAGTGTTGCATAGTATTCTATTGTGTAAATGTACCACAATTTCTCAATCCATTGTTGGTGGACATTTGGGCTGTTTCCATTTTCTTGCTGTTGTGAATAATACTGCTAGGAATATCTGTGTACAAATCTCCAGTTGTGTCTCTCAGTTCTATTTTCCTGGGATATATCCTTAGCAGTTTCTATGTCAGCTTTTTGAGGAAAACTCAAACTGCCTTCCAGAGTGGTTGTACCATTTCACAATTCCATCAACACTGTATGAGAGTTGCAATGTACATTAGACTTCTTAAATACTTAAATTTGCAATTAGAAATACTTGAAATGTGCAGCTCCAAAAGCACCACATCCAGGTGCTTTTGTTCATGCTATTTCTTCTGCTTAGCATCCCCTGTGTCACAGCTGCTCTCATCATTCCCACTAAAGCCTCTCTTTCCACTGTCATCACCAGCACCCCTACATCAACTTCTAGCTTTTTTTGCTAGATAATTCCTCTTTGAGCATCAGTTCTTGTCTTAGCTACAGTCTACAGGAACTTTCTCTGCCCCAGTTGAACAGATTTAGCACCCTCTCTGTTTTCCTATTATTGTTATTGTTGTTGTTGTGTGTCATGGAGTTTGAACTGACCTGTAAATAACCCTACAGGAGGTTTTCAGAGGCAGTAAAAAGCAAGGGAGGAGATTGCCCTTTCTTCTTCCTCTCATCAGCCTATGCATTCAAATTGGGTCTTTAGGATTACAGGGCATATCACATTATGTTGAAATTCTTTATTATTATTGTTTCAATTTCTCAAAGTAAAGGATAACTCATTGGTCACAAGAGTATCTTTTTAAAATATTGTATCCCCAGACCAGAGCAGAAGAGGAAGGCCCTCTATGAGGTGTATTAATTCAGTGACCAGGGTAATCGGGATGGGTGTATCAGAGACAGTGGGACTGGCACAGGACAGAGCAGAGTTTAGGGCTGTTGTACCTAGGGTCGCTATGAGTCGCAAGCGACTAGACAGCACATAACAACAACATTCCCAGACCCTACAAAATAGCTAAATGGGTGTATGGTGATGATTCCAACACAATAAAACAGAGAGGAACCACAGCGTAAGCTTTCTAAGGCTTCCTGAAAGCTGACCACCAACACTTTTCTCCCATGGTAAGACTGGTTGACCTTTAGATTAGGAGTCAGCAGCCAAGCAGTTAACCACTGTTCCAGAAGGTACATAGAGTGGCTTAAAAATTATTGTTGGATGAACTTTCATCAACAAATACCTCACCAATGTTAGCTTCTCAGTTTAATTCATTATATTGCACAGAAAGACATTTTGATTTTATGAATGAGTTAGGGTGAAAAACAAGATTTATTTTATGACAAATCATATTAAACTGCATGGCACTGATCTGTATCGTAAAGTGAAAGATGGCTATTTACACATGCTTATCCAATTGAAAATATTGAAGTCATCAGTGATTTCTTTTTACTGGAATTCACATTATACACTCATAATGTAAATTGACAGAAGTCAAGAAATCAAAAGACATGTTATATTGGGAAATTCTGTTGTCAAGGACCTCTCCAAAGTTCTAAGGAGCAATGATGTCATTTTAAAGACCAACGTGTACCTGACCCAAGCAACAATCTTTTCAATTACTTCCTGTGCATTTGCAACTGAAACAATGAATAAGGATGACAGTAGAAAACTAAAACTCAGTGTGTTTCAGTTGTGGCATGCAGAAGAATACTGAATATTCCAAGAACTGTGAAAAAAAATAAAAATCAAACAAATCTACCTTGCAGAAAGTGCAATGAAGGTGAGCCTTAGAAGCAAGGATGGAGAAACTTCATCTCATACTTTGGGCATGTTTTTAGGAGGAGACAGTCTCTGGAAAAAGACATGATGCTGGAAAGTGTTAAGAGAAAGAGAGAAGGAACCTCTCTTTAATGAATTGGCACAATGACTAGAACATTGGACTTGAGCATGACAGGGGTGGTTAGGATGGTACAGATAGGGAATGGTTCATACTGTTGTTTACAAGGTCGCTATGAGTTATAGTCAACTGGATGGTACTTAACAACAACAATATAAATGTACATATATTGTGATACTATATATACCAAGGGCATATTTTTAGATAAGGCTCTGCATACTTTAACTTTTCAACAATTCTCATGATCATTGACATTATGATTAGTGAGGCTTTAGTTCATTTCTATTTCCATGGCATCGAACATCACAGCTCTAGGTGCTATACCTCTAAACACACTCTAATTGCTTTCCTTTCATTTAGTGCTCATCAGTGTTCTCCCTGAACACATGTCCAATTCTTTAAGGGAAAAACAAAAAGCAAGAACATTTTAAAAATAATAATATTTCTCTACAGGTACAAAAGTTTATGTAAAATCTCTCAGTCTGACTCCAGTCCTGAGTATATCAAAGCTTAATTAATTTAAAAAAAGAATAAAAGAGAAAGTTCAAACTTATAAATTTTCTTCTGTCAGCCTGAGAACATTCTGACTGTTTTGTTTCTACAAGACATTGTCACAAAGCTGTTAGGGTAAAACTAAGGTGGTATAATATCAATTCTCTTTAATTTTGTTTGCTTATTACTAATTGGCATCTTTATGAGAGCCTTAAAACAACTGTTTCTGTTTTCTGTAAGCATTTTTCCATGCTAATTTCTTGACTTTGAATCCTGGCTGAGTGGAAGGCGATATCCAAAACTTACTACTGAGACTGCGCATAGCTTTAATAATCACAGAGTGTATCAAGTAAAGGATTCATATCATGACCAATAGCCCTCGACTTACCTTCTCACTCCACTTTACGCTGTTACTGTTTGCAAATCAGGAGTCAGAAGGTCATTCGAAGCAGCACCTCTAGTTAATGGCTCATGACCTATGCATGGAAACTAATAATGACCATAATCATCCACCAGTGAAATAGTCACGAAATGTTGTACGGGAATGGTTTTCCCAGTCAATTACAACGGTTCAGGATTCAATCAGATAAGAATCTTGAGTCTACCTTGAGCAGGTTGATATGCTCAGTTAGGCAAAATACCCTCTCCTAGAGAGTGGATTCTGACTTCTAACTCATACTAACCCTACAGCACGGAGTAGAATTGCTCCCTTTCAGTTTCTGTAAATCTTTACAGAATTCTGCCGCTTTGTGGAGTAGGTGTTGGATTCAAACAGCAAACTTTTTGGTGAGCTGTTCAACACTTAATCTACTTCTAATATGCTCACAAGGACTTCTAATACACTCAGCAGATGCTAACAAAAATAACTGCCTTTATTAATCACTGGCAACAAATCTGGCTATCATTCTACTAGACACTTTACAGATTAAACTCAAAGCCACCAAACCCACTGCCGTGGAGTTCCCTGAGTCATCAGAACTGACCATTAGGTTTGTAAGTTGTGAGATGGTAAATACTTGTGACAACAGACTGTTCATCATTCCACTGCAGAGTGACTGGTGGATTCAAACTACCAACCTGTCAGTTAGTAGTAGTCCAACATGCAGATCACTATGCCACCAAAACCTCTAGTTTATATATTGTTCTACTTTATAATCAACATGTTCTTTCCTCCAAACATCAATTATAAATCTGGAAAATACTGTTAAAAACACTGTCAGCACTATGGTACTCATCTAAAGGCATGTAGCAAAAGAAAGATAAACTTTCATATGTTGTTGTTATTAAGTGCCGTTGAGTCGTAGGTGACTCATAGTGATTCTATGAACAAAAGTCCTAGACACCCGTATAACTTTTATCCTTTCTCCAGGTTCATATGGTTTCATATATAGGAGAAAATCAATACAATACAATACAATACAATACAATACAATACAATACAATACAATACAATACAATACATAAACAACTCATCAGATATGTGATAGGGAAAGATAAAACTTGCCCACCAAGAATTTTTATCTAGAAAATCTATCAGTTGACTTCCACATGACTTTTGGTTGTTGGTGCAATTCGTTACCACAAAGCTACTGGTAGCTAAACATGAGAAGAATGGATCCCAGAATATTTTATTTTGCTTATGCAAAATCTATACTTGAACCAGGAAGCAGTCCTCAGAACAAATCAAGGAAACCCTGCATGGTTCAAAATCAGAAAAGGAGGATGTCAGGGATGCATCTTGTCTCCATACCTTTTAAACCTATATGCAGAACAGATCTTCTGGAAGCTGGGCTTTATAAGGAGGACTGTGGCATCAGGATTGGAGGAAGACTCATCGACAACCTATGTAATGCAGATGACTCCACCTTGCTTGCTAAAACTGAGGAGGACCTGAAGTGCTTGCTGCAGAAGGTCAAGGACTACAGTCTTGAATTTGGATTGAAGGTCAACATCAAGAAGACAAAGAGTCTCACCAATTGGCCCAGGGCCAGCACCGTGATAGATGGACAATTACAGCTTGCTAGGCTCCACAATCAACACTATTGGCACTAGCTGTCAGGAAATCAAAAGACAAATTGTACTGGGAAAATCTGCTGTCAGGGACCTCTCCAGGGAGCTGAAAAGCAACGATGTCAGTCTTGAGACCTAACACCTGATCCAGGCCATGGTCTTTGAAATTACTTGGTATCAGAGAGCTTGACAATGACTAAGGATGACAGAACAACTGATGCTTCCAAGTTGTGATACTGAAGATGATTTTAAACATGCCATGGATGGCCAAGAAAACAAATAGGTCTATCTTTGGAGAGGGTGAAACCAAGTTTCTCCTTGGAGGTTAGAATTTTGAAGCTCTGTCTCATATGCTTTGGGCATGTGGCCAGGAGGGAATGGTCCTTGGAGAAGGACATCATGCTCAGAAGGGCAGAGGGACAGCACAGAGGAGAAAGACCCTGAATTAGATGGACTGATATAGTGACTGGGGTAATGGGAGTACGTGTGTCAGAATCAGTGCGATTGGCTCAGGACAGGGTAGGCTTCAGAGCTGTTGTTCATAGGGTTGCTATGAGTTACAGGAAACTCAATAGCACAAAATTACAACAACAAGCTATTAAAGCTCCTTTTCCACAAATATGTTGTTTGTAGGTGTTCTTGAGTCAAGTATGACTCATAGAGACCCTATGAACACCAGTTCTAAACCCTGTCTTCTCCTGTACCATCCTTATAATCTTTGACATACTTGAATCCATTGCTGCAGTCACTGCGTCAGTTGATCTCTTTGAGGGTCATCCTTCCTTTTGCCGACCCTTTGCATTCCAAATATGATGTACTTTTTCAAGGAATAGCCCATCCTAACAACATGTCTAAATTATGTGAGACGAAGCTTCATCATCCTTGCCTCTAAGGAGCACTCTGGCTACACCTTCTCCAAAGCATATCTATTCTTTTGCCTGTCCTTGGGATATTGAGTACTCTCCTCCAACACCACAACTCAAAGGCATCAATTCTTCTTCTGTTATCCTTCTTCATTGTCTAGTTCTCATATGGATAGCAGGTTATTTAAAGGATAATGGCTTGATCAGGCGTACCTTGGTCTTTAAACCGTCAGAATTGTAACACTGCACCCTATGAGATGTGGCAAGCTTCAGAGACCGGGCAAAACAAAGCAGTAGCAAGTGTCAGCTCTCACAAGTTTCACTGCATTTACAAATTGTGTATTTAATCAAAGGCTTATCTAAAATATATGAAAAAAGAACCAATATCTCAAATTAGAAAAGATATAAGCAGACACTGCAGCAAAACCAAAAACAAAACACCCAAAAACCAAAACCCAGGTAACAAGCACATGGAAGGTGTTCAACATCATTGATCATTAGGGAAATAAAACTAACAGAAATATTATAAGATACAAAATTTAAAAGATGGATATATTAAACTTTGATGATGATATGAAGGGAATAAAAATCTCATAATGCTGGTGAGATGTAAAATAGTACAAATCCCTGATTCATATAGAAGCTCCCAGAAATCCAAATAATCTACACTAACAGTAAACTGATCACTTGTTTGGAGATAGGGATGGGGTCATCGAAGAAATAAGAAGTAAGGAGAAATTATAAATGGTACAGGGATAATCAGGGGGAGGTAATATGTTTTCTCTATTGTTTGCACTGATGATTTCATGAAAGTAGTTTATATTACTTTTTTATTATAAGAACTTTTAAATCAGAACTTACCAAATTGTACACTTTATTATCAGGGATGAGATAGATTCAAGTATGTCAGAGATGATAAGGATGGTATAGGAAAGAGGTTTATACCAGAACCTACAAACTTTACATATATTCACTTTTTTGTTTGGTTTTTATTGTTGTTTTTGTTTTTAATATCACAAGTTTGTACAAAAATTATCTTATTAACACTATGCACAGGTCACTGGAAATGATGAAATACAGGGTCTTGACAAATTATCCAAAAATATGTAAAGTATACTTTTTGAAGGGGAAAAATTATGAGCAAAAATATTTTAAGAAAGAGTACCCAATTTAAAAAACCTATAGTGTTGTGCAAGAAGCTGCACTACACTCAGGACATTGGCAAAAAATAAGGCCCTGGGAATAGATGGGATACCAACTGAAATGTTTTAAATGTCAGATACAGCCCTGCATGTGTTCACCAGTCTATGCCAGGAATTTGGTAGACGTCTTCCAGGCTGGCTGACTGAGAAAGATCCATGTTTGTTCCCATTCCCAAGAAAGGTGATACAATAGAATGTGGAAATAATCAAACAACATCATTAATATCATCTGCAAGCAAAATATTGGTTGTTGTTGTTGACTTTTTGTATGGCATTTATAGCTCAATAAAGCTGAAAAGGAAAGAAAGAATTAATTAAAGAAGGAATCCAAGGTGGGGACAGGAGAGAATCCCCAGCTAGGAGGTTATTGAAATAGGCCAAGAACTGAATAGTCTAAAGTAGCTTCACTAAACAGTAGCCACAGTGGTAAAGGAGAGAGAAGTTTAGAATTCTTTTTTAATAAACCAGACAATGTGCATGGAAATTCAGAGCAATTTCTATGGCAGTTCCTTGAGAAAATGAATAACCATTAACCAAAACGTGACATATAGAAAGGAAATCTTCTGCATAAGGCCTTATTCTGAAAATAGAAGAATAACTGAGCAAAATATATTTAACTATTCAAAAGGTAAAGGAGAATCCCACCAACGATGTGTAAGAGTTCATTTCTCACCACATCCTCTCCAACATTTATTACTTGCTGCCCTGTTAAACTTTGCCACTGTTACTGAGGTGAGATGGTACCTCATTGTGCTTTTGATTTGCATCTCTCTTATTGCCAGTGATTTGGAGCATTTCTTCATGTGTCTGTTTGCCATTTGAATATTTTCTCTGTGAAAAATTCTTTCCATGTCTTTTGCCCATTTTGTAATTGAGTTATCAGTCTTTTTTTCTTATTGAGGCCAAGGAGTATTTTTTAAACTTTTGTTATAAGACTCTTGTCTGAAATGCTTACCAAATGCTTGTTTCCAGTCTATAAGTTTTCTTTCACTTTGTTGTGAAAAGTTTTTGATGCACACATGGATTTAATCTTTAGAAGGTCCCATGCATCAATTTTATTGTCTTCAGATTGTTCATTTCTGATTGTATTTGGCAGTCTCTTTGTACCTTGGACTGGTGTAACCATTCTGGAAGGCAGTTTGGTGCTTCCTCAAAAAGCTGAACATGGAAATTCCTTATGACCGAGCTATTCCATTACTTAGGGTATACCTGAGTAAATGAGAATTGAGGCACAAATGAAGACTTGTACACCAATGTTCATAACAGCATTTTTCACCATAGCAAGAAAACTTAAATAGCCAAAATGTCCAACCACAATGAATGGATTGAGAAATTTTGGTACTTTTACACAATAGAACACTATGCAGCATGCAAGAGCAATGACTTTGTAAATTATTACCTAACTTGAGAGGAATTGGAGAGCATTAAGCTGAGTGAACTCAGTTCCACAAAGACAAATATTGTATAAAACCATTCTTGTGGAATAAGTGTAAGGATTCAAGGGGAGTGGGAGAGGTTGGAAGCAGAGGGGTGAGGACGTGCAGGGAGAGGGATGGATTAATCATAGGGGCTGTACAATTTGATGCAGGGGGTGGTGAGGGAAATTTAAAAAGTGTTCTTGAAAACAATGTATTCGAATTTTGTAAATAAACTAGTAGAAAAATTAAAAGAAAAATAAAACGAAAGGGGGAAGAAGAAAGGGAGAAGTGAAGTGGGGGTAAAGGGGAAGGGAAAAACTCACCAGGAGAGCAGAGGTAACTGCATAGATGGGAGATTGGATGAATTGGAAAGATAGCATGGAGACTTGAAGAGATGATACAAAAAAGCATAGAGCAATAATAATTAATTATAGAAAACAATGTATGTGAATGTTTATATAAAACCTAATGTACATGAATGTATGCAATGTACTTGGGAGATGAAGGGCAGTATACTAAATGTGATGAAGTCTAATATTATTAGTTGAAATTTGATTGTAAATTTGTGGCTATAATATCTCTGAGTATGTGTCAGCAATACTTCCATACAATAATTTATTTTAACTTGTATTTACTTTTCTTCCACACAAATTATCTCCTTTTAAAAATATGATCCTCTCTCCCTTGCTGCTCTTCTGCTCATTGCTCCTCCCCACCTATCTGAATTTCATTCTCATACCGAGTATAAGCAATACATATTGCATTCAGAGCACACTCGATTGAAAAGACTTCAACTTAACTATGTGTTTTTCTGCATTATATGTTGTTATATAACTACAGAGTTATTATATGAGTTGGAACACAGTTCTATGAGTTGAAACAGCCCCATAGCTGACTCGCCAGCCGGTGTTCATAAGCAGTAAGTCACACAGAAGTTGACTGTCCACCATTCTACCGCAGAAAAGCTGGTGGTTTCAAACCATGTACCTTTCGGTTGGCAGCACAACAAAGTCCTTGCCACAAAGTCTCCAGAGTTCCTTCTGCATTATGTAAGCAATTTAAAAAATTATTTCTTAATCATATGCTTTGTACCTGGTGCTTATGAAACACTGAAGGAAAAGACGGGCCTGATCTCCATCCTGATAGAGTTTACAGTCTGATGGAGAAAAGAGAGATGTGTGGCTCCATGTGTTTATTGCTCAAAACTGCTTTCCTAGCTATTGGCTTTGATATTCAGCACACGACTGGATGAGTTCTTGAAATAGGTTGGTTATAAACTAAACACTATGGAATTGATTTGTCAGTTTTTCCCATATCAACAAGTTTAAAATAGAGCAGAATTAGAAGCAAAGATGGGACTCTCACTACCAGCAAAGTAGCAGCAGTGGAGGCTTCAGTGAAAATCCATCAAGACCAGAGATTCCTATGGCCATTTAGAGCAGGACCTACATGAGAGCAGCAGCTGCTTCAGGGAGAAGCAGGGACTCACACAAGACAGAGCTGGCATGGGGCTTCAGAATTCTTTTTTTTTTTTCCTTCCCAATTTTTTAAAAAAATTTCTTTATTTTTCATTTCAATGCACATCTACAGAGATTTTGGAATTCCATTCGTTCATTGTTGCACCCCTCTCCCCGGCCCTCCCCGTTTGCTCCTCTCCTTCAAACGCAAAAGATAAACTCCCTCATTGGTACGCAATCCCCCACACACATCCTCCAAGCCCCAAATATAATCCACTCTGCAACCCTCATTCTGTACTCTTACGATAAACATAATGCCCTAAAATATAAAATATTCTCTCCCCCAAAGACTTCAATGCCGTAAACATATTTCATCCAGTTTTTCTCAGTCTTACCCCAATCCCGATGTCAGCCTCATTCTACAACAGTGGCACTATATAGCATTTGTCCCTTTGCGACTGAGATACCTCACTCAGCATAATGTCCTCCAGTGTCACCCATTTTGAATAATATTGCATGAGTTCCTTGTTTTTCAATGCAGCATAATATTCCATTGTGCGAATATACCACAGCTTCTCTACCCATTC
>NW_006399758.1:38095482-38170605 GCF_000299155.1 Elephantulus edwardii | reverse complement strand
TTAATCCTCAAAGGAACATGAGTATTTTAGGGGAGGTTGATAAATCTTATAGATGTGGCATATATGATTGTCTTCCTGGCCCGAGGGCCTAAATGGGTGTGGGGTGTCTGGGTCACAAGCCCCGGCCTGGAACTGCCTCTGCTGTCCTTGCAGATCTCCCAGCAAAGTCAAAGTTTACAAAGATGGAGTTTCCCCACAGATCTCTGGGAACTGTAGTCGGTACCTGCAGTGGTAGCAGACAGGAAGGCTGGGTCACAAGCCTCGGCCTGGACATGCCTCTGCTGTCCTTGCAGATCTCCCAGCAAAGTCTGGCTTCAGAATTCTTAAATGATGCATAATTATTTCATTGATTAACTGGTTTAACTGGTAATTTAGTTCCCTTTTCTGCTCCATTTTTAAAAGACTTCTTTTCCAATTCATTAGGTGTATTGATGAGGGCTTTTTCAACAGATATAAGGAAGGCTGCTAACAGAAAAGCTACAAGTTCAAATACACCAGCCACTCGGGGGGCTCCTCCGGTAAAGACAATACAACCTTAGAACACTCAATGGAGGGTCACCATGAGTCAGAAAGGATTAAGCAGTAGATTTCACTTATTTGGTTTGGGTTTCTCCCTCACTAAGCATTAAGTGTCTCTTTCACACTTTTTCTAAAGTGTATTGGAAAAAGAAGTGCAATTATAAATTCAGAGATATTAACATATAATGGATTTCTTCTAGTCAGGTATTCAGATGAAAATAAAAATGTGTTAAGTTCTCTGCATGCTATTAGTCAAATTGAGCTTCTGAATATAGTTCCTTCTAGCTGAACTCCTAAAACCACCTCATAAATAACTACTTTGTCCAGCTGAGAGATCAGCTAGAAAAGATAGAACACTGTGAGCTACTCACAGTTATTCTACAGATGGAAGTAGTATCTCTCAGTGATACTCTAAGAGTGGCAAACTTGGCAAGATCTATAACTTGTTCTAAGATGCGGGCATATAGTACCCCAAGAGGTGTTTGCAGAGGACCGAGGAAAGGCATATTCCTCAAAAAAAGAAGATAAGACAAATTTAAAACATGAATTTTTTTCATGACTATACATTTGGAAATTATGATGGTGATGCTAGAAAGAAATAAAAATATATTAGGTAGATCCTTGGATTCTAAGACTTTAAAATCTATTCATCACACAAATGGGTTAGTTAATAAGGATAATATTCATAAAATAATATCAATATTATCAAAGTGAATAAATTTATCAGAATTAAAATGTTGTTTATTTAAGATACAGTATTATTTTACATACCAAAACCAGACAACTTACATACAACAATTTTATATTATGTAAGCAAACAATGGTAGGATATTAATGTTTTGTTTAATCATGAATAAAGGTCACTATGAATTGGAACCAAATTGATGCTGCGTAACAACAACAAATTGTAGGAATGCATGAAAATTTCAACGATACTAAAATATGCAGAAAATAACGATGTCTAGAATTATTGAAACTTTGTATGAGTTGCAGAAGCCTGTGGACTTTAGATGCTACTTTTAAAATAAAGAGAACCTTATAAAATTAATGTCTCGGTTTTATATTCTTTTCTCCATAAATCAAGAGATTTTATATCTTTGAAGAAGTGAAAGTACTATTTATTTAAATTAAAACATCTTTTTATATTTTTTATTATTTTTATGTGTGTGTAAATTATCAAACAATATCATTAATATCACATGAAAGCAAGATTCTGCTGGAAATTATCCAAAAACAGTTGGAGCAATATGTCAACAGAGAACTGCCTGATGTGCAGTCTAGATTTAGAAGAGGTCATGGTACTAGGGATATTATAGCTAATGTTAGATGGATGTTGGCAGAAAGGAGAGAGTACCAGGGGAATGTCTACCTGTGCTTCATTGACTATGCAAAGGCTTTTGACTGTGTGGATCACAACAAGCTATGGCTGACTGTGAGAAGAATGGGAATCCCAGAACTTTTGATTGTGCTTATGTGAAACCTATGCTTGGACCAAGAGCAGAGACAAGGAGACACTGCATGGTTCAAAATCAAGAAGTGGGTCCACCAGGGCTGTATTTTGTCTCCATACCTTTTCAATCTGTATGCAGAACAGATCATCTGAGATGCTGGGCTGTACAAGGAGGAATGTGGCATCAGGATTGGTGGAAGAGTCATCAACAACCTGCATTATGCAGATTACACACCCTGCTTGCTGAAACTGAGGAAGACCTGAAGAACTTGTTACAGAAGGTCAAGGACTGCAGCCTTTAATACGGATTGAAGTTAAACATCAAGAAAACAAAGATTCTCACCACTGGACCAATTGGCAGCATTAGTATGGATGGTGAAGAGATTGAGATAGTTAACAATTTTAGTTTGCTTGGCTTCACAGTCAACACTCCTGGTACCAGCATCCAGGAAATATAGAGACAAATTGCATTGGGAAAGTCAGCTGTGAGGGACCTCTCAAGAGTACTGAAGAGCAATGACGTCAGGCTGGAGACTAAGGTGCGCCTGATCTGGGAGATCGTTTTCACAATTACATGCTATGCATCAGAGAGTTGGACAATGATTAAAGATGACGTAAAGAGAATTGATGCCTTTGAGCTGTGGTGCTGGAGAAGAGTATTGAATATACCATGGACTGCTAGGAGAACAAACAAGTTTGTCCTGGAGAGGGTGAAGCTGGACTGCTCCTTGGAGTCAAGGATTCTGAAGCTTCGTCTGACATACTTTGGGCATGTTGCAAGGAGGGACACTTGGAGAGGTATGTCATGTTTGGGATAGTGGTGGGACGCCGCAGGAGAGGAAGATCCTCAATGAGATGAATTGATTCTGTGATTGGGGTGGTGAGAGTGAGTGTGTCAGAGATGGTGAGGATGGCACAGGATAGAGCAGCATTTAGGGCTCTTGTACATAGGGTCACTGTGAGTCGTAAATGACTCATTGGCACATAGCAACACCACAACAATCATCAAATCGGATCTGACTGGTACAGAAGGAGATTGCCCCTCCTTTTCCAGCAGAGCATCTGGTGGATTCGAACCATGTACCACTATGATTGCACTGCAGCTTCTTGTCACTAGACCACCACAGCTCCCTAAAATGAAAACATCTTTAACAATATTTCCTTTTTTGTTTGATTCATGATTGATATTGAGGTGAAGGAGGTCAAGGACTTCATAATTTTCCTAAATAGGCTATTTGGTCACCAAGAGAGTCAGAATCTATACTCCTTACACTACTGACTGTATACCAAAAACATCACAATCAGTCACAGAATCACAACTTCTACATTCTTTCCTGCTAGACCATAGCCACAGGTAGACAGGAACTCTGTCTTGTTCACCCTTGCAGCCTCTGCATTTTGTATTGTTTTGAATAAATATTTATTTTTTAATAACTAAGTGAGAGCTCATATGAGTGAACACAGACCCCATTCTTAGAGTGGAAGAACCCAAGTGTATACAGAAGTCTGTACAAACTGCTCAGAGAGTCATCTGCTGTTTCCTTTTTAAAATTTTATATGGCAAAGAGACCATAACCGACTCCAAGCAGATATATGCACACCCATGTTTATTGCAGCTTTGTTCACAATAGCAAGGAGTTGGAAACAACCTAAGTGGCCATCAACAAAAGAATGGATAGAGAAGCTGTGGTATATTCACACAATGAGCCTGGAGAACATTATGCTGAGTGAAATACCTCAGTCGCAAAAGGACAAATATTGCATGGTGCCAGTGCTGTAAAATGGGACTGATATCAGGGTTGGGGTAAGACTGAGAAAAACTGGATAAATTGTGTATACTGCACTGAAACAGATGAGGGAGAGAATAATTTAAAAGCAATGTATGATAGGGTATTATAGTTATTACAAGAGTCCACAATTAAGGTTGCATAGTGGGATGTACTTGGGGTGGTGGGAGGGGTGCGGGGGGATTGTGCACCAGGAAGGGAGTGTTTCTTTTACTTTTCAAAGAGAGAAGCGAACTGGGGGTGGGGGGCTGGGCAGAGAGAGAAGTGCAGCAATGAATGAATGGAAATCCAAAAATCTCTGTAAATGTTCATTAAAATTATTTAAAAAAGAAAATTTTAAATAGAGTTCATTACTAAAACAATTTATATGGGTTTGAATGCAAAATTCATATACATTTGTTTCATCCATGTACATTGTGTTTCAAACATTCTTTCATTCAAATTGTGTTTGATATGATCATTCTTTTTTTTTTTATATGATCATTCTTATCCCTTGTGTTTTATATCACCATTTATCTATGCCCTCTATTACTCTATCTTTTCAGATCCTCATTGGATCTTCCCTAATTCCTTAATCCCCTCTCTCTGTCCCTTCTTCATCTATATATAAGCCTTGTAAGCAATTTCTCCTTGAGGCAAAATTGTCCAGTTTCATTCCACAATTTCTCACCAGTCTTCATATTGTCATTTATCTTTGTCTTGTTCTTATTCTTAATCATTGTGACATGCAGAAAGAAACAAAATTCCCCCCATTGTTGCAAAACCAGTCAAGAATATAAAGTCTTCTCTGACTAAATCTCTGCAAGTTTTTCAGACATTGTGAAAAGTGCCTCAAATAACAAAGAGTAGCTGATGAGGACTCCACTGAGAACACCAGCAATAGGTGAGGACACAATGTCCTTCCAGAGGAATTACTGCAGCAATATAAGTCTATCTCAAGTATCCTAGATAGCACAAATGGTTCAGACTGTATCCCTACTCTAAAGGTTAGTGGATCAAAACCACCCAGAATAAAGACATGGCAGTACCTTCCATAATAGTCACAGCCAAGAAAGCTCTGTGGAATAGTTTTACTCTCGAAAAGCATGAGACCAGTAACAGTGTGTAGTGCAAGGCATCAGAGAAGTGACTGGTGATCATATTAAGAGGTGGCTGGGGGAGCCAAGTCTGTGTGCAAGGAATGAGAAGGTAGCACAGAAAGGGTAGAGATAAGTTACATGTGCTTGGGGTGAGTAGGCAGTGAATGTGTATTGCTTATTTCTGTTAGGGATTTGTCTTTCATTTGATAGGTAAAAATGCTTGTCTGTCAGATATTCTTCTAACAGTGAATATACAAATTAAGACAGACTAGGAAGAATTGGCCATTCACTTCTGAAATATAACGGGCCTTTGAAAACCCTATGTACAGCAGAGCACACTTAGAGTAAACTAACAGATATGACAACTGAAGTTAAGCCCTCAAATTTGGAAACACAAAGGTGGAGAAACAGCTGTAAGGAGAAATTAAAAATTGGTACGTGGAATGTGAGAAGCATGAATGTAGGAAAACTGGGCATTGTAAAGAAAAAAGGAACACATATATATTGACATATTGGATATTAGTGAAATGAGATGGATTGACATGGGACAATTTTAATACCACGATCTATTATGCTGGAGATGAAAAGTAAGAAAAAAAACGTGGTCACTTTCATAGTTAAAAAGGCCATTTCTAGATCCATCTTGAAATACAATATTGTGAGTTACAGGATAATATCCATATGCATACAAGGAATACCTGTTAATACCACTATCAATCAAATTTATGCACCTACAACCAGAGCCAAAGAGGAGGAAATAGATTATTCAAAGCAACTGTTTCAGTTAGAAATTGATCAAACATGTAACCAAGATGCTTTAATAATAATAGGTGACTGAAATGCAGAAGTTGGGAACCAGGAAGAAGGATCAGTAGTCGGAAAATCTGGACTTGGTGACTAAAATGAGCTGGAGAGAGAATGATAGAATTCTGTACAATCAATGATTTATTCATAACAAATACCTTTTCTAAGAAATATAAACACAGGCTGTACACGTAGATTTCACCTAATGGTATGCACAGGAATCAGACTGATTACATCTGTGGAAAGAACTTTTGGAGAAGTTCAATAACAGCAGTAAAAATTAGGCCAGGTGCTGTTTATGGAGCAGACAATCAACTGCTCATATGCAAGTTCAAATTAAAACTAAAGAAGGTTAAATCATATCCTCAGGAATCAAAATTTGAGCTTAAGTCTATCACCCATGAATTTAAAAACCAACTCAGGAATAGATTTGAGGTCTTGAACACCAATGAACGAAGACCAGATAAGCTGTGGGAAGAGATCAAGAATATAGTTCATTAAGAATGCAAAAAGTTATTACTAAGAAGGAAGTTGTTGTTGTTGTTGTTGCTATGTGCCATCGAGTAGCTTGTGACTCATAGTGATCCTATATATAACAGCCAGAAACTCTACTCTGTCCTGTGCCGATCGCACTGTCTCTGATACATCCATCCTGATTACTGAATCAATCCACCTCATAGAAGGCCTTCCCCTCCTGCCTGTCCCTCCACCCTCCCAAGCATGATGTCTCTCTCCAAGGACCTGTACCTCCTTACAACATGTCCAAAGTAGGTCAGACGAAGTCTCAGAATCCTTGCCTCCAAGGAGCAACCAAGTTTAATCCTCTCCAGGATGAATCTGTTTGTTTTCCTAGCAGTCCATGGTACCCTCAATATTCTTCAAAGGCATCAATTGTCTTTCTATCCTCCCTAGTCATTGTCCAACTTTCTAACACATAACAAGTGATTGCCAAGACCATGCCTTGTATCAGACGCACCTTAGTCGCCAGAGTGACACTATTGCTCTTCAGTACTTTGGAGAGGTCTCTAACAGCAGACTTTCCCATCGCAATATGTCTTTTAATTTCCTGGCTGCTGATGCCAAGAGTATTGACTGTGGAGCCAAGCAAACTAAAGCTGTGAACAATCTCGATCTCTTCACCATCCATCCTGATGTTGTCAATTGGTCTGGTGGTGAGAATCTTTCTCTTCTTGACGTTGAGCCTCAATCCATATTGAAGGCTGCAGTCCTTGACTTTCTGCAGCAAGTGCTTTAGGTCCTCCTCAGTTTCAGCAAGCAGGGTTGTGTCATCTGCATAATGCAAATTGTTGATTGATCTTCCACCAATCCTGATGCTGCATTTCTCCTCATAGAGCCCAGTCTCCTGGATAATCTGTTCTGCATACAGGTTAAAAAGGTATGGAAAAAACAGATGTCAGAAGAGACTCTGAATACTGCACTAGAGCTCCAAGAAGCCAAAGCAAAGCAAAGAAATCACGACATTAAGGAGCGGAATAGAAGATTTCAAGAAGACAATGTAAAATATGAAATGAGATGTGTAAGAAGCTGGAGTCAGAAAATCAAAAGGGCCAGACTCGCTTAGTATTTATTAAGTTGAAAGAACTAAAGAATAAATTCAAATCACGGGTTACAGTGCTTAAGGATGCCCTGGGCAGAATATTGAGTGATTCAAGAAGCATTAAAAGAAGATGAGAGGAGTATGCAGAGTCATTGTACCAGAAAGAATTGGCTGACAGAAGAATTTCAAGAAATAGCATTTGAATAAGAGGCATGGTGATGAAAGAGGAAGTGCAGCCTAGTCTGAAAGACTTGGAAAAAATAAAGTCCCAGGAACTGATGAGATTCCAATTGACGTATTTTAGCAAACAGATGCAGTCCTGCAAGTGCTCACCTAGTTGTGCCAAGAAATCTGGAGGACAACTACTTGGCCAACTGACTGGAAGAGATTCATATATATATGCCCATTCCAAAAAAAGGGTGACCCAACAATATGGAAATTATCAATATCACCAATTGGCAGCATCAAGATGGATGTGAAGAGTTTGAAGAGATTGAAACTGTTAACTGTTTTTGTTTGCTTGGCTCCACTCTTGGCACCAGCAGCCAGGAAATTAAAAGACGTATTACAATGAGAAAGTCTGCTGTTAGGGGCCTTTTCAAAGTACTGAAAAGTAATGGTGTCACTCTGGAGACTAAGGTTCACTGATACAGGCCGTGGTATTTACAATAACTTTCTATGTGTCAGAGAGCTGGACAATGACTAGGGATGATAGAAGGAGAATTGAGGCATTTGAGCTGTGGTGTTGGAAAAGAGTATTGAATATACCATGGCCTGCTAAGAAAATGAACAGGTTCATCCTAGAGAGGGATAAACCAGGCTGCTCTTTGGAGGCAAGGGTTCTGAAGATTTATCCATCATATTTTGGACATGTTGCAAGGAGAAACCAGTCCTTGGAGAAGGATGTCATGCTTGGGCAGGAGAGGAAGACCCTCTATGAGATGGATCGATTCAGTCAGTGACTGTGGTAATTGCGGTAGGTGTGTCTGAGACAGTGAGGTTGGCTCAGGATAGAGCAGGCTTTAGGGCTGTTGTACATAGAGTCACAGATGACTTAACAGCACATAACAACAACAACAACAACATCACAAATATCACATACTAGCAAAATCCTGCTGAAGATTATCCAGAAAAGACTTGAACAGTATATTGACAGAGAACTGCCAGAAATACAAGCTGGGTTTAGAAGAGGTTGTGGCACTAGGGACATTATTGCCAATGTCAGAAGGATCTTGGCAGAAAGCAGAGAGTACCAGAAGAATATTCATCTGTGTTTCATTAACTATGCAAAGGCATTTGACTGTGTGGATCACAGTAAATTGTGGCTAACCTTGAGAAAAATGAGAATCTCAAAACACTTGATCTTGTTTATATGAAACCTAAACTTGAACCAAGAAGCTCTCCTCAAAACAGAGCAAGAAAACGCTGCATGGTTCAAAATTAGGAAAGGAGTGTGTCAGGGATGCATCCCCATACATTTTCACTCTGTGCAGAACAGATCATTCAGGAAGAAGGGCTTTATGAGGAGGAGTGTGGCATCAAAATTAGAGGAAGACTCATTAGCAACCTACGATATGCAGATGACACAACCTTGCTTGCTGAAACTGAAGAAGAACTGAAGCACTTGCTGCAAAAGCTCAAGGATATAGTCTTCAATACGGATTGAAGCTCAACATCAAGAAGACAAAGATTCTCACCACTGGGCCAATTGGCAGCACCGTATTGGATGGAGAAGAGATTGAGGTTGTTAGCAGTTACAGCTTGCTCAGTTCCCCAATCAACATTCTTAACACCAGCAGTCAGAAAATCAAAAGATGAATTGCAAATGGGAAAATCTGCTGTCATGGACCACTCCAGAGTGCTGAAGAGCAACGATGTCAGTCTAGAAAAAAAGTTATGCCTAATCCAAGCCAGTCTTCTCAATTATTTATCATGCTTCAGAGAGCTGGACAGTGACTAAGAATGACAGAAGATGTGGTGCTGGAGAAGAGTCTTGAACATACCATAGACTGCCAACCAAACAAATGGGTCTGTCTTGGAGAGGGTCAAGCCAAGTCTCTCTTTGAAGGCTAGGATTTTGAAGCTCCACCTCACTTACTTGGGGCATGTGGCCAGGAGAGATCCATCCTTGGAGGACATCATGCTCAGAAGTGTTGACAGATAGCATAAGAGAGGAAGACAGCAGATGAGATGGATTGATACAGTAACTGGGGCACATAGGGGTTGGTGTGTCAGAATTAGTGAGACTGGCTCAGGATAGAGAAGGTTTCAGAGCTGCTGTACACATGGTTGCTATACATCGCAGGTGACTCAATGGCTCATAACAACAATAAAGTACTATGGCAGGTTTGGAAGCAGGAGTAGCAGCCACTTCCTAAACAACATGCCTCTGGAAATTCCATGAACGTTGATAACTGTCAATGGTTGTAAAGGGGCTTTGGGCCTTTTGTTCATAAGGTTGCTATGAGTAGTACTCAATTCGAAGGCAATCAACAATAACAATGTACAGTGTGAGGTCTCCAAAAGTTGCAATCTTCTCAGCAGTAAAGGATTTGTTTTGGTTTTATTTATTGTATTTTGGGGAAAAATATTTTAGTTATTATTTTCATGAAAGTTTACAGAAAAGTTGGATTTTCATTCATTCGTTGTTGCACATTTTCCTCCCTTCCTCTCCACTACGCCCCCCGACTTCACTTTCTTTTATAAAAAATATTCATTCATTGTTGCACAACTCCCTCCCTCCTGCCCTTCTCCACTTCCTTCCCAGTTCTCTTTGCAATGTACCTCTTATTCTGGACCATTACCTTACATATAATGTTGTCTTATATTCCTTTTAACAGTTCTCTCTCACACATCTTTTCCAATACAGAGTTCATTATCTAGCCACTCCTTCCCCATTCCCCCCTTAAACCCTCATATCATTCTTGCTTCATAACAGTGGTATTATGCAGTATTTTTCCTTTTAAGACTGAGACATTTCACTCAGCATGTCCTCCAGGGTCACTCATGCTGTGTAATGTTTGTTTTGGGGTGGAGTTCTTTTAGTTTGCTTGTTATTTTTCATGTTGTGTAGTATTCCATTGAGTGAATATACCATCTTTTTTTTGTGTCCGCCCATTTGTTGCTGGATACTTGGATTGTTTCCATCTCTTTGCTGTTGTGAATAACACAGCAATAAATATGGGTGTGCATACATTCGTTCTGGCTTAGTGAATTTTTTTTACCCAAGATTCTTCTATGAGTCTTTAGGATGCAAAGAGACAATTTATTATATTATGCAGGCATCTGGCCTTAAAGCAAAAGATTTCCAAGTGTTTTCTGAATGAAAATCAAGAAAACAATCATTAGATTGAGGAAGGTCTGTGCCTCCCAATTTGTATAGTGGATTGAAGCTGTGGTAGCCTGAATGTGAATCAATATGTGGTAATTCAAGAACATGAAATGGGAAAGGAAATTTAATTACTTCAGAGATTTTTGCATATAAATTACTTCTACTTTTATGACAATGTTGGATCATGAACCCAGTCACCTTAATGTTGGGTAATGGGGCCTATAAAACAAGTCATAAAAATGCTTTGTTTGCAATACTGTTTTTAGAAACACCAATCTTATGGAAAAAATCTCTCTCTTTATTAGGAGTATTTTTTTGTTCTCTTAGAATCTTAGAAATGAAAGAACTCCCAAGTTCCTAAGAAACAATATTCTTTTCACTTTAGTTAATGAACTAAAGGACTTGAGGGCAAGAGTGAGAAGTATTTCTCAAGTTACTTCAAATCAGTAGATCTGGAACATCTACTCCTATACTGGAACTTTAAGACAAGAATATTGGCTAATGGATCAACAACAAATTTCAGGAAAAATATTTCCTGTGAAAGAATATTTCTACTATTTTAAAATATTAAAAAAATCAAAATGATATCTTTTAAAAAAGAGGAAATTTAAAAAATTAATAGTAAATGAAAATAAGATTATAACTCATTTTTATTCATGATAGTGGCAGGAAGTTAGAAAGGTTAACAAAGATAAGGCATCCTTAGGCATTTAAGTATTAGTTTATTGAAACATAGTTTATTTGGGTCTAAAACTCGACAAATTGATAAAATACTCAGGAAACAGGTGTTGAAATTTAAAATATGCCTAATTTTAGCGAGGCTGGGAACAGGGTATGATAAAACACACTAATCCAACTGCACAGAGATGTTTATTACAGTTTTGCAGCAGCAAAAATCTAGAAACAAATGTCAAAAATTATATTTAATTAGTGAACTAGATTATTCCACTGGAAAAAAGGTATAAACTTCATGCTAAAGTTAATATTGATGAAATGGCCTTGCATTAATAATTTAAAACTAAAGAATGATATATAAATTCTAACTCTTCTTCTTTAAGATCAATTAACAACAAAAATATATATTTGCATTAATAAGGATTATTTTATAATGATTGCTTATTATTAAAAGAAAGTAGTGGTAGTTCCAAGATATCACTTAGCAGGTGGTTTTAGGTCTCTTAATCTGTATTAGGGAGCTCAGGTGACCTAGTGGAAAGAAGCTGAACTGCAATCCCGAAGGCACGTGGTCCAAACCCACAAGCTGACCTATAAGAGAAAGATGATCAGTCTCCTCTCAAGCGATTCAACTGCCTTGGAAAACCTGCTGGAGGGTCAGCTATGGGTCGATTCCAACTCCATGGTAAACACAACAACGACAACATAGCTGTATTAGCTCCCTTAAAAGCCTCTCTGTACAGACATAAAACAGTTCTACAACAGAAAAATAAATGGTGTTACTATTTCCAAACAATTCAAAGAAAGCTCCCTCTCTTCCTCCTGACCCCCTTTCTCTCATCCGATAAGGTTAAGTATCCCTAAATATTTCTTTATAGAGATTCTGATCTTACTATTGGTTTGGGGAAGTGAAAATAGAGATAGCTTTTTCTGATATACTCTTGAGTTGTTTGTTTGGTTTTGCTTTTGCTTTAAAAAATTATGACGTAATGTTTTTGGAATTGTATATCAATGAAAGAATTTTTCTTTTACTTTTCAAAGAGAGGAACGAACTGGGGTGGGAGGGGGAAGGATGGGCAGGGAGAAAAATGCAACAATGAATGAATGCAAATCCAAAATCTCTGTAAACTTTCATGAAAATTAATAAAAAAAAATTATAATAAAGATTATGAAATAAAATTATTCACCATTTAAAAAAAGAAATTCTAAAATTTGTTTTAAAAATTTGTCTTGCAGCTAGTTAGATGTTTTTATTTCCACTTTTTTTGGAGAAAGGAACTTAAATATTATCAAAAGATTGGAAATACTTCTTTACTTCTGGTCATATTTCTTCATTTTCCTATTTTATGTATCATGAATTTTTTTTTCTCTTACCTCAGACTTCAGTAAAAATCTATGAAATAAAAAAGGTCAGAATGTTTTCTCAAATATAATTTCCAGTCATTGTTTTCTGCTCCTCTCTTCAAAGTTTGACTTGTAGTACCCAACTCAGTTTACAGATTCCCCTTTTCATACAAAGATATGCTGCTGACATACTAATAGAGTTACTTTTCAAGAATTCATTTTCCAAGGATTATGTGGATTTTGCACAATATAAACTATATGTGTTGTGATATGTGTTGGCAGTAACTGTATTCTCCTAAACTTAAGCTTTGAGAAAGCAGGCACAATGTATTATCTTTATTTCTAAGTCTAGCAGAATGCTTTCTTTATTAGAAGCTAATGTATGGTCATTAAGTGAATAGACATTTAAAGGTTGCCTACTTAATTACTACAGTTATTTAACATTTCAACTAATAATTTATCTCTTACGTAAAACAAAAATAATAATATTGCTTTTCTTTCCATCCTCAGAAGTGATACATGAGATCAGACAAGATAAATGATGTGAAATAATTTATATACTACAAAATATTCTGGGAGGACACCATGGAGGAAATTGTTGAAATAGCCTAGCTCTGAAATTCTGAGCTCATTGGAAGAAAACTTAAAGAAGGACCTTTAAGTCAATAATCTACACATTTCTTAAATGTACATTTGAAGATCTAGTATCTGATTAAACAGGTAAAAAGAAAAAGGAGGCTGGTGAATTAATTTAAAATATGTATTGGCTGTGTTTCGATTTCCTCTTATTTATATATTTTACTTTGTATCATTGTGATAAGATGCCTGAGAGGTATTTGTACTGATCCCAAAGCCTAATGCTTTAAATATATATGTAAATAATAAACAATTTAAAATACAAAATTATTATACAAAATACTGTTGTTCTGTTGTTTTTAGGTGCTATCAAGTTGAGTACAACTGATAGCAACCCTACGAACAACAGATTTTTTAATTTATTATTAATTTCAATGAAAATTTACAGAGACTTTGGATTTCCATTCATTCATTGTTGCACTTTTTTCCCCTCCCAACCCTCTGTCTTAGTACACCACCCTCTTGGAAAAGTAAAAGAAAAATTCTGTCATTGTTTTACAATCCCTTCCCCCAGGTCCACTCCACTATACAGCCCTCGCTCTGGATTCCTGTCATGACAAAAATACTTAATCACATACCCCTCTTAAACAGTTTTCTCCCTCATCTGTTTCAATGCAGTATACACTATTGACCCCATCTTTCTCAGTCTCCCCACCCCCACCCCAAGGTTGGTCCTGTTTTACAACAGTGGCACCATGCAGTATTTGTCCTTTCGTGACTGAGAGAGTTCACTCAGCATAATGTCCTCAAGGCTCACCCATTTTGAATAATATTGCATGAGTTCCTTGTTTTTCAATGCAGCATAGTATTACATTGTGTGAATATACCACAGCTTCCCTAACCATTCTTTTGTTGATGGGCACTTAGGTTGTTTTTAACTCCTTGCTATTGTGAACAAAGCTGCAATAAACATGGGTGTGCGTGTATCTGCTTGGATGGCAGTTATGGTCTCTTTGGGGTATATTCGCAGTAGTGGAATTGCTGGGTCAAATGGTATCTCTATTTGCAACTTTTTGAGAAAGTGCCATACTGCCTTCCACAGTGGTTGCACCATTTTACACTTCCACCAAGAGTGAATAAGGGTTCCAGTTTCTCCACAACCTCGCCAGCATTTGTTGTTTGCTATTCTGTTAAACTTTGCTATACTGACTATGGTGAGACGATATCTCACAACTGTTTTTGAACAACAGATCTTAACCTTGTCCTATCCCTTGCCATCTTCACACTTTCTGACACACTGGAGCCCATTGAAGCAGTCACTGTGTCAATCCTTCTGGTTGAAGGTCTTCTTCTCCTTTACTAACCCTCCTCCTTTCCAAGCATCATGTCTCTCTCCAAGGTATAGTCCCTCAGAGCAACATGCCTGAAGTATGTGAGGTGAAGCTTCATCATCTTTGTCTCCAAAGAGCACTCCGGCTGCACCCTCTCCAAGACATACTTGTTTGTTCTCTTGGCCATCCATGGGATGTTCAGTACTCTTCTCCAACATCACAACTCAAAGACATCAATTCTTCTTCTGTCATCTCTATTCATTGTCCAGCTCTCAGGTCAGAAAGACCATGGCCCAAATTAGATGTACCTTAGTCTTTAAACTGACATCATTTCTTCTCAATATATTAAATATTTAAGTAGAATATTTGCTCAACTCTGTTGGAGACTTGTACTTTTGGAAAAACTTCTTGGAAGAAATTATATGGCATATAAAGAAGGAGAAGTAATGAGATGTGTATGTTAAGGTCACCAAATGAGGCCTTCTCAGGGACACTAACTCATCTAGGTGTAAATTTGAATCACATCTTTGGTCTCATTTTGGCTTGAAGTTACTTATTTCTAAGCTCAAAGTTAAGTTATAAGATCTCTAAGGTTACTTAGTTCTCTAATATTTCAAGATTTTATAATTTGATTCTATTATCTTCTTATAATTCTATGCCAAAATTAAAAAAATGCCAATTATCCTGCCTTCTTATTTTGAAAAAAAAAACACAACCCAAACCTTATTCATATCAACCATCTTAAGGGACACCCACAGGATGGTATTAACAAGCACAAAATGACTGACGATTAATATTAATATCCGTTAAAATCCATGCCTACACAGAGACTTGTACACTAATGTTCATAGCAGTGTTATTCACCATTGCAAGAATATGGAAACAGCCCAAATGTCCAACCACAAGCGGATGGATTGAGAAATTATGGTACATTCACACAATGAAATACTATGCAGCACGCAAGAGCGACGACTTTGTAAATTATTACCTAACTTGGGAGGGGCTGGAGATCATTATGCTGAGTGAACTAACTCAATCCCACCAGGACAAACAGTGTAAAAGCCATGATTATAGAATGAGAATAAAGATCCAAGTGGGGGAGGTGGAAGCAAAGAGATGAGGGTGTACAGGGAGAAGGGGGTATTAATTGTGCAGTTGTACAATTTGATGGGTGTGGGGTGAGGAAAATTGCAAGGATCTGTTATGGAAAACAATGTATTTGAATTTTGTAAATAAAATAGCATAATAAAAAAATTAAAAATAAAAACAATTTAAAAATCCATGCCTACATTAGTAAAATTAATCAAATCTTTAACCTACCTACCTTTGTTAAAATATCAGAGTACTGGGTTAGCTCTCTTTCTCTGTTTCACTCACACACAGATAGAAAATGATCATCGCTTATAAGGTTCTTCAGATCATTAACTATCCTCCTCCATCTGACATGTAAAAATCTTTCCAGGTATTTTATTTTACAGTAATATTATTTTACAGTAATATTTAGGAGTAAGATTCTTTCTTGACCAGAAGTACCTGAGGGGAAATGAACCTCTGTTCTCTCCATCCAATCTTTGGGCTAAGGGTCTCACACCACCTGCTGCATCTTGCCTTCCAAAACTCCTATTCCAGCTGGGAGAAAAGAAGAAAACTGTAAGGGAGGGGAAGGCTGATGCGAGCTGGAGGCGGGGATTGAGGGATGGGAGGCAGCAGGAGGCGTGGCCCGGCTTGAGGCTGTCGGAATAAATACAGAGAACTGAGTGCGGAGTGTGAGAACTCCGGGGGAAGACTAGCGAACTGAGCAGCACCGTGGACAGCGCCCGGCAGCGCCCGCGCCCAAGCCCAGCCTCACACTCACGCTCAGGGTCTCACTCGCTCCACACTTGCTTCAAACTCACTCGGACGCCCCTCGCACACGCAGACTCACACCCCGTTGGACAATGGCAGAATCCCACCTGCAATCGCCCCTCATCTCAGCCTCACAGTTTTTCGAGATCTGGCTTCATTTCGACGCTGATGGTGATTATCTTCCCTTTCCCTCTCTCTATTTTTTTGTTTTGTTTTTTAACAGTTTAAAGATCCATTTCCTACCCACTCTTTCCTGTTCCACTTTTCCCTTTTTTCTTTCCTTTTCTTTTCTTCTACCTCCAAACCCCAAATCTTCTCTCCCAGCTCTCTGTCAAAACATAAGTCTGAAAGTTTATATTTTTTCTGTGTAAACCAGAACCTTTAACTTTTGCCTATGGAAATAGTGAAGGTAAATGGTAGGCAGAAATAAGGAGGGGGACCGCAAGCGATGAGATTATGGAGTAGAGGTCTTGCTGCCTAGAGTTTCTAGGGTTGCATTCAGAACCCCAACATCCTCCCTCAGCTTTAAGTGGATCTGAAGTTCGACACCCCGGGAGAGGAGCTTTGAGGCATTAGAGCCTCTGCCTGTTCTTGCAGTCTTTGACAAACGTAGAGGTTGCCAGGAAAATAGTTGTCCTGGAAAGTGAATTGAATGAGATGTTTGACACCTGGGTGCGTCTTTATCTTTGCAGGAAGTGGTTACCTGGAAGGAAAGGAACTCCAAAGCCTGATCCAAGAGCTCCAGCAGGCACGGAAGAAGGCTGGACTGGTAGGTTCAAGTTAGGGACCTCGAACCAAAAAATAATCAACAGTCTCCTGTTTTCCTGAAGAGCCAGTGGAATGGAGTGCTTCTAGGAAGATGTAAACTTCTATTGACTGAGATAGGAGAGGGCAAAAAGAGTCCTTCTAAATTGGTAGGGGGAAAGAGGGGGAGAAAGAGAGATTTCCTAACGGGAAATACCATAAAGTCTGGAGCTGGAGCTTTTAAAATATGTATCCTATACTTGTACTTTCTTAAATAGCTCTTAAAAGGAAAAGTGTGGGTGTGTGAGATCCTTTTGCAGATCATCACCTCTACCACTGAGTTTGTTAGATAAATTTAAACTTCTCTTTTATTGTGTAAGAAGTGAGGGGGTAGAAATACATTTCTGCCCCTTACTGGTCAGGAAACAGAGCTGCAGACTATGGATCGCCACTTTGTCAGTTATTATACTGGTGTTGATGTTGATGAGATGAGCAAATGGCCTGTTTTGAACCTCCTCACTGGGGAAAAGTTAGACAACTTACAACCCACTAACAAGAATTTAGCAGGCAAAGGTCTTCATATCTGTTGACAGGCAGTTAGAAAGCTAAAAAGTAATTTTTAAGAAAACCCTATCTTTTTGAAAAGCAAAATGATACTCTGATAGGAAGCAATATAAGTTACATTTGTGATTTAAGCCATTAGTTAATTAAGCAAATGATATTCTTATTAATTATGAATGCTTTCCTTGGAGTATAAATTTGCCTGTTAAGATGTCAGTATAAAAAAGAAAATATAACCAGTGTTAGATATGTGCAAATGCTGTACAAAGGAAAATAAGTGAACAATTTTACTAATCTGTTCAGGTTTCTGTAAGACTTCTCAGAAGGCAGTGATGGATTTTGTCTGGTTAATGAACTTCAGTTTTTCTGATTATTGTTACAAAGAGATTTTTACATTACACAGTTGAGGGATGTGAGTGTGTGTGTGTGTGTGTGTGTGTGTGTGTGTTCATGTGTAAAAATGTGTGTGCTTGAGATTCTTTAATAAATCACCACCTTTAGCATTGATAATGAGATAGATATATATATATATCATTTGCTTATGGTTTAATCATTAAGCTGCTAACCATAAGATCGGTAGTTCAAATCCATGACCACTTATGGAAAAAAGATGAGGAAATCAGCTTCTACAGATATATGGCTTTAGAAGCTCTACGGAACAATCCTATAGGGTGACTATGAGCTACAGTTGGACTCAGGAGCTGGGGGTATAATACAATGAGACCTTATGCTGTATATAAATTTAAAAAGGTCTAATGTACATCTCTGTGCTATATACTTAGGGGAAACCCAAAGAAACTTGAATATACTATAATGTACTACTAAATTATCAGGTGCTAAAATTGTTGACCAAATTGATTTAAAGCCATGTAGTTCTCTAGGGATTACTTTATCCATATTTAACATTATGCAAAACTAAAACTTTAATTCAATAGACTCAAATAAATGGAAAATGTTTATATTCTCTTTCTTACTTGCCACACTCTTCTGCCACAATGTATTACCATAAATAAATGCACTCAATACTGTCATTATAATGCTATGTATCTTAGATAATAAAACAAAGTAATTATTTTCTTATTTAAAAATATGTATTTAAAATAATCTGCTAAAATATGTTTGTTTTCCTTAAAATTAAAACCTAAGAAGACTTTTCAAGATGCTAAAGGACTATTTTATTCTTTTTTTTTGTCTTTTCAATATTGACATTTATTTTTCTTGGAAATTACAATATTTAGAATAAATTTTTTCACTATTTTATTCCTCAATTTTGGTATTTACAGATTTTTGTAAAGTTTATAGTTGGAATTTTAAAGAATTAACAGCTTAATTATTGTTTTCATTTTTATAGTCTCCAATTTTGGAGTATTTGAAGTTCCAATTGTTATATTATATCCTAATAATAACTGTTAGCATACTTAAAGGATTATATCAAGTTGGTAAGACCTAATTGCTGATTATTTGTCTTGAGATACATATATTTATACATACAGGCTTTGGATAGTTAAAAATATAAATGAATATCTGCATTGAGAGATTCACATATCTGACATGTTTCACTATATTACCAACTCCACTGTCCCAAACTTACTTTCATATATTTCTCCTATATTTTTAGCACAACAATTGAATCTACAAACCAGGATTCTTAATATTTCCTGTGATATGATAACAAATTTCACTGCATCACAGGAGTGCTTTTTTTATATTTCACCAATATCAGTGAAACATTTGAATGAAACAGAAATCAATGGATTTTTTAACCCTTTTATATGAAACTTGGTGCTTAGTCTTGAAATTTGCATTCATTTTTATAAAGCTTAATATTTTATATACGTTTAAAACATATAAATATTGTCACCCAGAAAGTTCACAAGTTAAATGGCAAGTCTACTGATTATGCTCAATGGCATATAACAACAACTGGTTATGCTAGAGTATTACCCAATCCTACACCTTTTAGAACCAATGTTTGATTTTGTTGTTGTTACATTAAGATATGGGTTAAAACATAGAAAATGATAGTTGCACTTTTGAAATTGGGAAATTTCAAAATTTCAACTTTTCTACTCTAATATAAATTAAATATATTCAGATTTCAATTTATCAATAGTAGATTAGGTATTTTTGTTTTATTATTAAGACCATATTATATTTAAATTGTTTTGTTACTATTTCTTATCTTATTTCTCCTAAAGACATTTACATTGAATTAAAAAGGATTGTATATTATTAGTAGCTATGATATTTAGCCTCCCATATAGCCTTTAAATTATATTACCCTATCTATTAGTAGTGTAAGTTTGTAAGACAAACAATATCAACATTCAAGTAATGCTGAAAATTGAGACCTTAATTCACTTTCTCAAGGACGCAGAGTAGGACATTAGTAAGGGCTGACCTATTTTAAATAGGCTTCAGCTAATGCAACAGGGATATTTTAAGTGGGCTATGTTACAGACCCAAGGGTAAAAATTCAACTTTCTGGATATTAGTTCTATGTTTAGAGTCCTAGTTTACAATTTGTAGCTTTTTGATTTGCCAATTAGTTGCAAACGACTCGACGGCACATAACAACAACAACAAAGAGATTATATAAGCAATAGAAGAGATAGTAAAACAAGCCAAATGAAAAAAACGTATTAACTTTGGCACTCTTAAATATGTCTTTTTCAAAGTCATATAAGACAAAGAGTATCATCTTAGAAAATGAAAACAAGACAAACTTGAAAACTACTCCTTATATTACCCTTCATAGCAGAGATACCAAATATATATAATCAGTGGCATAAAATAAAGTTATTGACATTGTGTCTGATAAACCATAAACTGATCAAATTATTATCTGACATATCTTTTTGATACTTAATTTGTTAGTTTACTAAAGTAGATTAATGCCTCTTTAAATGCTAAAAGCAGTCTTTGCTCACACTCTTCAACATTTACATTTTTCACCTATTCAAACTGAAACCACGTATTATTGTCATTTTGATAAAATAGTATGGTAAGAGATGGGGGAACTACATTAAAAGATGATGTAGCAATATAAAAGGATCTTTACTGAGGAAAGCAATGTCTAAATTGCATTAACAATGATCATTATTTTTAAATTTACAAAAGTTGAAAAAGAAATCTGAGTATATTTTTAAAATATGACACTTTCTTAGACAAATAAAAGAAAATAAATAATAGTAATTGATTAAAATTATAATCACAGTTATAACACATTCATTTTAGATAAACATTGTATATCAATTACATCATTAATTTTTATAAGAATAGTTAATAAGCATGTATAATTCTAAATGGTTCCAGTTCCATATCTTTTTCTAAGAAGTTAGTGAAGCCATCACAACACACACACACACACTAATTTTAGCAAACTTCTTACCCATTTTCATGTCCTTTCAGGAGTTGTCACCTGAAATGAAGACTTTTGTGGATCAATATGGGCAGAGAGATGATGCAAAAATAGGAATTGTAGAGGTAAGAAACTTACGAATTTTTCTAACTATCATTTTAATAAATGAGCTTTATTTTGTAATTGGGGAAACTCAAATATGGTTATACAATACATGTTCAAAGTAGCATGTTTCCTCTAAGTGGCTTGGTATCTTTTGTTCAGAACTATAAAATTTAAGATGGTTAGATAAAAAAGATCTAAGAGTGTGTGGCCAGAGCAATCCTTAGAAGAAAGGATGATGAGACTTTATCTCATATACCTTGTGAATGTTATGAGAAAGATTCTGTTCCTGAAGAAGGGTATCATATTGAAAAAGCAGAGGGTCAGGGAAGGGAAGGAGACCTTCTAGGAGACAGATAGGCACAATGACACAATAATGGCTTTATACACAACAGCGACTGGACGGAGGGCACAGGATCAGACAGAAGTTCATCCTGTTGTACAAAGTCTGAGTCAACTTTACAGCACCTGACAACGAGAGTTTGCCTAATCCAGGATCTAAATTTAGTACCTTAAAAACCTGAGACACAGAGAAGTGAAAAGTTTTGCTTCTGTCTATGCAGCTGTTTGCTGACACAAGTACAGTTAGAAGGCCAAGATTCCAACTTCTGGCTTAGTGCTCATCTCGTTGCAACCTTATTTCACTGAAATGCCCAACCTCATACAAGCTTAATTGATATTTCTTATTGTATTGCAATAAAATTTTCTGTTGAAAATGTAAAATGAAATATATACAGTCCCTATGATAATATACTGGTAGACATCTGCATTCTAGTTTCAAACGTTCTATTTTAGATTGGCAATTGGCCTTATTAAAAATGCAAAAGCTTGACTAAAGTGAATGAGTGTGTTATGGTCTGTTTTCACCTTAGATTTGAGTCTTGAAAATTAAGATAGTGGATATCAAATCTTATCTTTTTACATCAGCTTTTCCTATGGAGGACAACTTTTGTCTATGAATCAAGGAACCAAAACATTGATAATGTACCAGTTCTTTTAACTCAGTCTCAGCTTGGTGAAATAGCTGTTATTTCCCTTACTTCTTCTTCTTCAAATTCTCATAGTTAAATTACTTCATCTCTCTAACCTACTGAAGAAAATGAGAGAAAACCTCTGTCCAGAAAAAGTTAATAGGGTAATATTTCAGAATATGCTAAGAATTACTATATTCTTTATAGAGTGTTTTTGGCATATTAGATAATGACCTATTCTGACAAACAACATTTAGTCACAATTTACCTTTCATTCTGAGAACTAACCTGGATTTCACATTATCAATCTTATAGGACACCTGTGATGCCCCTGTGAACTACACTTATTTTTAAGCAGATCCCACAAATAGAGTTAAGAAAGGACATACTATTATTATCCTTATAATTAAATTTCTTCCCTGGGGTATACACTTTCTCCTTTGCCTATGGTAGTTAATTACTATATAAATAGATAAATTAATAGTAATGGGACCTACTGATTAACTTCAAAGCCAACTAATCAAGATTTGAAATCACTACAGTTAAGAAAATAACTTTAAAATGAATAGAAATTATACAAGGTAAATCTGATTATAAAAAAACTACTTGGAAAATATAAAATTAGGGAAATTATCAATGTGACTATTTTAGAGTTTTGTATATTCTAGAGTTCTAGAGACAGATGATTATAATCCTACATATAATGTTTTTCAAATCTAAATATTTCAATGACCTCAGTTAGTTATTAACTTCACCTAATTTCTCAGTAATATAAGGTTTTACAGTAATATAAAACATGTAGATCTGATTCACATGGATTTTACATATTCTTTAAGGACAAGATGGATATATCTATTATTAATCCAAGTTTTTTACATTTAATATAATCTACTTTTTCATGGTTGTTTCTTTTATAAATTAGTTTGAGGTCTATTTTAAATGAGGGGTGAAGAGTCATTTAACAAATGTTAAATTACTATAATGTAATTTAATTAAATGTAAATTACTCTGATAGAAAATTTTCCAGAATTTTAAAAAGAAAGCTTGTCATAGTAGAAGAAAAGAGTTTGAGTGTAAAGGAAGAAAAAGAAGGTTAACAGGAGAGAATGAAGCATTTAATGAAGGTTGAGATGAAAAATTAGAGGATTGTACAAGAAAAAATAATTTATATTTGTATGATACTACACAATTGATAAAGTATTTCCAAATATAGAATTTGATCCTTATAGCAATGAAATAGGTCTAAATATAAAGTGAACATCTATCTCCTAGATTAGGATATAAAAGACTGATGAGGATTTGCCTAAAGTCAGATAAAATAAGTGTTGGCAAAGTCAGAACCCAGTCACATTGCTCTAAGTTACCTATCGTTTAAAATGAGAAAAAAGTGTGTGCATTTTGTGTGTTGAAAGATTTTCAAGTTTCCCTTGGTTGGCTACCCATATTTAGAGTTTTGTCTGTTTGAGTAAAGATGTACAAAGTGTGCAGAAATTACTTGTTCAAAACACTGAGATACAGCTTAGGCAAGACTGTCCAGATCAGGTCAAGGAGAAAATGTCTAGAGAAAAAACATGCGAGGTACATCAAAATCAGTGAGAAGATTTCAGTGTTTTAGGACAGGAAACTTGTTGCTAAACAGGTCCTTTAAGAAGAACTAGCCCAAAATGGGGAGGGGAAGTGGAGAAGTGGGTAGAAGAAGAAGCGAGGAGAAAAAAAATCATTAGGACAACAAAGGTCAGTGGGCAAGAAGGGTGGTAAAACAATAGGAAAGATTCTGTGATAACTTAAAGGGTGATAATAGGCATAAATACATAGTAATCAATTAAATAAAACTCAATATATGTTAATGATTATATAAAGCATAATACATACAGATGATTATAATCAAACCAATTTTTTTTAAAAAAATGGACTACTAGCCAGGGGCCTTATTCTAAATATGAAAAACTGAAACCTAGAAAGGAAGGTTCAATGATTTGTCCCAACTCTACAGACTGAGAGTAGCAAAATGTATATCTTAATCTAAATCTCAGTGTGATTACAGTGTTTTGTTTATTAACCTCAATAATCAACCCACAGAGGGGGTAATGGTGAGAATTAGTTGGAAAAAAGGGGGCTAGAGGACAGAAAATAGGAGTCAATTACATCTAAATAAAAAACAACAAAATCACCAAACAACTCTTGCCACTGAGTTGCTTCCTACTCTTAATGACCCTAGAAGACACAGCAGAACAGAACTGGAGTGGATAAATAGGAATAAACAAAGTTGGATAAAGTTCTGAGAAATTACTGTAAGGGAAAACAATAATGACATTACCAAAATGAAGTAGAAAATGGAAGAAGGGCAAAGAGGAACATTTATAAAAGTATATCTTCACATTTTCCAAATTAATATATGCTCACTTGGTAAGAAAGCCTATATATTAGACGTAAATCTACAAAATTCAGCCAACTATGAAGGAACAGAAAACTGTCTTACCCCATTTCCCCCAAAATATACTAATCTGCGTCTTCATTTCAAGAGCACTGTAACTTGGTATTTAAAGAGTAAAGAAAGCTGGATCTGTTGCCATGTTAAGTCTATTTGCTATAGGTGATGATTAGCACATCAAAATCCAATGAAAGTAAACCAAAATATGGTCATGCTGTCTGCTTTAATTGTTGGCTCTAAGTGAAATATGTTGTTCAAAAAATTGAAAAAGATAATGACTCATTTTAAAGTTCTAACCTAATAAAGTTTTCCAACAGCATGCTTTTGCCAAGAAATATGCAAAAAGGGAGGGTAATGTACAGATTTGTTTTCTTAAGAAATGTGTAACTTCAAGATGTTAGAGAGATTTTAAAATCCACATAAGCACAGTACTGTAACAAAGAGATTTTTAATATGAAAAAATGGGAGCACTGAAATCCTAAGATAATTTAACAAATACCTGACAGCCAGAAAGATTCTAAATTTATTCACACTTATGCTGTATTGCAAGAAGCCTTGGTAGCATTGTGCATTCCCTGTTAGGCTGCTAACCAAATGTTTGCAGTTTGAATCTACCAGTGACTCCACGGGAGAAAGAGAAGTGGTCTCCTCCCTTTAGGACATATACTTTTAGAAACCCCGTGGTGGGTTATCATGAACCAGAGTCAACTCCACAGCAGAGGCTTTGATTTTTGGTTTTATTCTCATAACAGAGAAGATGGATGAAAACTCAATGATTTACCAGATAATAGGATTTTCTCCCTCGATGCTCACTTTCTTATAAAATATACCCCTTAACTGCTGTCAATCTGCAAGCTTTCCACCTGATGTTATAGACAATGTTGTAGGAAGCTACTCAGTCTTGTTGTTTGCATTTGTCCAGTTCAGTAAATTTATTTAAAGAAATAAATAAGTACATCTAAAAGCTATTTTAATCCTAAAACTTTAGCAACCTTCCCAGAGAAGCAAACACATCTCTAGCTTTTCTGTCACTCTTCCACAGACCATTCAAGGCGATTTGTTTTCTCAGGGGCAGTGCCACTCTTCCATGTGGATTACGTGTCTACCTCGGAATTCATACTTTATCATGCAGGGTCACTATGAGTTAGAATCAACTCTATGGCAACAGATTTGGTTGAGTTTTTCTTCTTGAAAACATAGCCTGTGGAAGGTAATGGAACAATAGTGGATATAGGGACAAGGTGGGCTATAATACATTCCCAACAGAGATCTCAGATGACCATATTATCTTTGAAATGATATCTGGCATGATAGCTGATTAAAGATTTTGCTCTGGAGTGATATTTTGATGATTTATTAGAGGACATTTTGATGGGATATTTTAATAGCGAGTTATAAAGATAAGGAATAATACTTCCCCTAAAATATAAAAAAGCAGTAGTTTAACTTCAAACCTGGCTAAAACAACAAGCCATGTAATAAAAGATCATTTAACCTCTCCAAGCTTCTGTTTTATTATATATGAACAGAAATGACAACATCCTCAAGTTATTAGGATTATAGACACAAAGGAATATAACACAGTCAAGCAAACAGGTAAACCCAGCCCACTGCAAATTCCAATACATGTATTTACTATTATTATTTAACGTAAAAAGTAATAAACTGGAAAAATTATACCATTCTGCTAGATGTCAAGACTTTTCCCCACTGCTTATATTATTAGTCAAATTCAATTTCATTTTGGTCAAGTGAAATAAATTAGCTTTAGATTTCTATGAAAAGTTTATTTGCCTTTTATATACCTGGAAAGTTGGTGGTTTACACGTACTCCGGAGGAGAAGAGATCTGGTGATCTGTTCACATAAAGATTACAGCATAGAAAACCAATGAACAGTTCTATTTTAACATACAAAATCACTGTGAGTCAGAATCCATTCAACAGCACACAGTACAGTGAACTTGCTAAAATCTTTTCATGTTGCTGTTGTTTTGAACCATCTTTCATAGGATAGGAAAAAATTTCTCTAATTTTCAGTTAACAAAATACCATGGTTGCCTAAAAGAATTGGGAATTCTATGTCATGCCCACTTTGAAGTCATCTATGGCTCTAGCAAAGTTATTTATCATGTCTTCTTTCATAATTCCTATGGCTTAGCCTTATCATTGTATTATCTTTGAAACTATTTATTCACCTGACTTCTCCTAAAACTCTTACTACTAGCAGTGGCTGTACATCCTCAGTGTTTACTGGGATATCTCATATGAAGTAGGTGCTAAATATCAGCCAGTGGGCCATAGTTAGGGATGTCAGCTCATTTAGAAACGTAAAGCTTCAACACTGTGACTAGGAATAGAAGAAGATGTTAAGTTCTCCATTGCCCATTTCCAGGGTTTCCCAGGAAGCAAATTCTGAGTTGATTAGCACAAAAAGGTTTATTAGGATGCTGTAGAAATCAATAATGATCTCTAGTAGTGCAGTGGCTAAAGTGTTCAGTTGCTCACTGAGAGGATAGAAGCTTGAACCTTCCAGCTGTTCCATGGAAGAAAGATGTGTCAGTCAGCTTCTGTAAAGATTGTTGTGCACTGTAGTCAGAACTGACCCATAGCTGACCCTCTGGTGGATTTTCAGAGGCAGTTAATCACACAGGAGGAGATTGCCCATCTTTCTACCTTGGAGCAGCTGGTGGATTCTAATCACGTGCCTTTGGGATTTCAGCGCAGCTTCTTGCCACTAAGCTGCCAGAGCTCCCTAAAATTATAGCCTTAGAAATCTAATATGGCAGTTATGTTTTATCCTGCTGGGTCTCTATGAGTTAAAATTAACTCCATGGGAAGTTTGGTTAAAGTTTTGTCCTTGAAATCATAAGCTTTGGAAGGAAAGGAAATGGGGCAGGACAAGGCAGATGGAGAGAGAGACTATGATACAATCTCAGTCAAGACCCCAGATGACCATATAGCAAACTCTGAAGCTGGGAAGATCCTTCAGAAATGCCTCAAGAGAGCTGGATCATTATACACATATATACACATCCGTGATTGATGCAAACCTCCTCAGACACACAACTCTCTGTAGATTAAACAACTCCAAGGTAATTAAGAGCTGAGAAATAGCATGGTTCCCATTTTGTGGTTATACTAAACAATGATTTTGAGGTGTGCACCCCTAGTGAAGCAAGGAGAAAAGAGTTAGATGTTAACACATTTTTGTAGAGTATAAAGCCTAGCAACAGTTTGAGGTGCTATTACTCCTAATGCTAACCTGTGGGTTGTAGTGATTTTTATGACTCATTTCTAATGTCTTTAAAATAGGACAGTGTTGTCTTCAGCTTAATATTAATAGTTCAATGAAATCAAAGCAGACTGAATATGGTGCATGAAGATACAATCTATACTTTTGGTAAGAGTAAAACCAGGTGATACCCTAATGTTATGAGCAAAGAAATACATAAAGAGTAATTTTACTCTTTATTTTTCCACTCCATGGATCTCTGAACATCTTGTGAGGGTCATAAACTTTAATTTGTGAAACACAAATGATTTTTAAAAAATCAACTAATGTTCCTTTTGGCCATCTTTTACTAGCTAATACATTTCCTTTTTTATTCCTGTTTTCATTAACTCAATAAATTTGAATAAGTAAGATTTTTAAATAAATTTTGTCTTAAGCCAGACATTCACTTTAAAAATTAGAGTATAATATATAGCAAAGAACTGAAAAACAAGGAACTTACGAAATATTATTTAAAATGGATGACCCTGGAGAACATTATGCTGAGTGAAATATCTCAGTCACAAAAGGACAAATACTGAATAGTGCCACTGTTGTAAAATGGAACTGACATCAGGGTTGGGAAGAGACTGAGAAAGATGGGATAAATTTTTATACTGCATTCAAACTGATGTAGGAGAGAACTGTTTAAAAGGGATATATGATTAGGTATTATTGTCATGACAGGAGTCCAGAATGAAGGCTGCATAGTGGAGTGAACTTGGGGGAGGGATTGCATAACAATGAAATAATTTTTCTTTTACTTTTCAAAAAGAAGAGCAAAGTGGGGGAGGGGAGTTGGGTGGGAAGAAAAGTGCAACAATGAATGAATGGAAATCCAAAGTCTGTAAACTTTCATTAAATTTAATTTTAAAAAATAGGCCAAAGAAAGTAAAAAAAAGAATTCATTAAAAATCATATCAATTAAGCATATTAATGAATAAAAATTATTAATAATGTGCAAACATTTAAGTTAGGTACATTATTACAATACTGGCCAACACACTGGTATTACGAGAACACAAGGAACATTCTTTACTATCCTGAAATGGGTGGCCTTTGGGGAGAGCCCATAAAACCTTAACATAGTATCTGAGAAGCCATACCAATAAATAAAGAAGCATTGGTATTAGCTATTTCCTGGTCATTGAACAACTGGTTATGTTATTGTAGAATCACGATATAATGTGGCCACTCTGTATTATACAGAACCACCCAATATAAATTTCCCATTTAGTTCTCGTATCCAATCTCCTCTGCAAAATGTCATCCTCTCACTGTATGTATTTTCTTTCTTAGAGTTATATGCTTCCTTTTTCTTTCCTCAGCACTCCCCCTTTGTCTTGTCTTTCTTCTTCTACCCTTCCCTTTCTTTAGTAGTCTTTTCCTCTTTTCCTCCTTTGCGTTCCTCAAAGAAGCATCGCCCAAGCCCTTTCAAGAAAGTGTTGCACTAGACAGGACAGAACCCTGTAAGCCTGGTTGCCTCTCCTGCTACAAGAGGGCCCTCCACGCGCAGCACACACATTGCTCTCCTCATTCTGGCCTCCTTTCCCCTCCCTCAGCAACGAGGAGTAGAAAAGGACCCTCCGGGTCACTTTTTCTGATAGCTGGTTATTTCAGTAATTAAAATTGTGCCTAGCTACTTTCCACTACCAGCCCACTCAAAGTCTGAGGAAAAATACAGGTCTTATAAGAAAGTAGGAAATCTTGTTTTCAATTGAGTAGAACTAAAGACTTTCAGTCATTCTATCTTTCTGTACTATGTAAAATATTACAATAAACATATTATCAGCAGGCTGAGAATGAAGCAATAAAAAAAAATTCCATTTCTACAATAAGCAAGGTAGTGACTTGATTTACTAAAAACCAACAAATAAATAATCACTAAAGTCAGCCACCAACCAACTCAAACCACTCAAACTCTTTTGATTTCAGCCTCTTCAACTCTAAACTTTGGGCCCTGAATACTGTCTCTGAGGTACAGAATTTTATGAGTCAAGAGTTCAAAGGTCAGAGAACACCCTGAGTTTAGTGAAAACCATGAATAAGATATGAGTGCCCACAGACACACATACGGCAGTGCGGTGTTTAAAGATCAAAGGTTGATTACCAAAGAACTTCACTGACAAACTCTTAACTCCCTGTTTTCTCCTTATGATGTATTACCATCTGCCCTCACTCATGACATTTATTTAAAAATAAATAAGGATATGTTTTCTTAGTGCATCTTTCTAACCATCTTAATAAGATGCTAAGCCCTTTACCTGGTCTTACTCCCACATGAACTGCTTATAAGCTGAGCAGGTTCTAATTTGAGATATTGTTTTGAGATTTCAAAGCAAAATAAGTTAAAGGGCATATTATAAAGGCATAAGACAGATGAGATTGCTTGTAGATAAAGGATAATTATACATTTTAGATTAACTCAAACATTTTTAATTGATGAAAAGGTGAAACATGAAAGAAAGACAGGAAGGAAGGAAGAAATGACAGCCTTTCTCTAATTTGGTAGAACTTTTAAAACGTCAGCTAAGTTTAAGGATGATCACAATCTTGAGTTAAGGCCACAATCTTAGATTTAGGGCCTAAAACCAAGGGGTGGGAGTTCAGGCTTGAGTTCCATAGGATTTACCAAGGTCTGGAAACCAAATGCAATACACTAAGTGCATACATTTCTGAATGGTGATGATGCTTTAACTTCAAGAGATTTGCAAAGGAGTTTGGAATCCAGTACATTGCAGAAACACTCATTTCTTTTCCAACTCCCTGTTTTACTGAAGGGGGCACTGAAGTCCAGAAATGGCTGAGAGAGTGGCTGGGGATCATAGCTAATTAGCAGCTCAGCCAGAAATAGAGCCCTTGTCTGAGGTGGGGCCATCAATCCAGCTCCCTACCTCCCCACACTGCAGCAGATAGATTATCAGTCTTAAAATGGGATCCAGAGCCATTTTTTTCTCTTTAAAAAAAGAAGTGCATTGAAGTTATGAAATAAGATCTAAGGGGAAATGTCATAGAGCTAGAGCTAGGCAAGTACTGATCAAAAAATAAACCCAAGCGCTGAACTCACACTGTGGACATCATTTTTAGCAGAAGCCGACTCTTTGAGAACTGGTTTTTCCTATTACTGTTAAATTTTCCACTGCTCATCATAAAGCTGCTCTGTCTGTTTTTCCCACACTTTACAATTGCCTTTGGTTTCTCTTCCCTTTCCTCTCCTACGATTTGGGGGGTGTGCTTTTCTTTTTTCTTCTTCTTTACCCCTACATTCTTATCTGTCACAGTTATTTCCCATCACACTTAGACTTTCTGGCTTCAAAGTATACTGTCCAGCAGGACAGCTGATCAGTGACAGTCAGCAGATATCAGATAAATGAACTTGTATGCAAGCTGACCAGTGCTGGCCAGAAACGTCCTGCTTGAGTGTGCTTTGTCACTAAGGGGAGAAGGGAGTACTCAAGGACATGTAAGTGTTTGTAAATATGCAATCACTTCCTAGAAACAGAGTACCAGAAAGGGAAAATTGACTCTAACATTTTTTCCTCTCATCATGAGCTCTGATGGACACAGGATAAGGGGCTGCACAGCCAAATCAGGGACACGAAGTGGGCAGTCTCCTCCTACCTGATTGACGGCCTCTGAAAACCTACTGCAGGGTCACCAATGAGTCAATTCTAACTGAATGGCACATGGCAAGTCCATTAGGAATTGTACGGCTAACTCAAAGGCCGGGCCTCCCTGACGGTTTGAATCTATTATCACCTTGAGGGAGATTTTTACAGCCTCAGGAAACCCAATAGATGGTCAGTTGTGAGTTGATTCTGACTGGATAGCAGTGAGTTTTTTGTGGTTTTTGTTTAATTTTTTAATTACACTTTTATTATTATTATTATTATTATTATTATTATTATTAAACAATTTACAGAGACTTTGGATTTGTCTTCATTCATTGCTGCACTTTTCTCCCTGCCCACCTCTCACTCCCTGCCCTCCACAGCAGTGGGTTTTGAGGTTTGAATAGGCAATGAGACCATTCCTAGAGAACGGTGTTGGAGAAAAGCAAAGCAGCAGGTGACCCCAGAGACTTGCTTCCACGCTCCTGACAACAACCCCTGTGCTTTTTTATCTTTTCCAGTTGGCTCACGTATTACCCACAGAAGAAAACTTCCTACTGCTCTTCCGATGCCAGCAGCTGAAGTCCTGCGAAGAATTCATGAAGGTATGAGAAAGCTCTGGCACAGACTGGCGCCTTCATGATGCTGCTTAAAGTATAAAAATTACTAGATTTTTCTCAATGTGTTCCATTTTCTTGTCAAAAATTGCTTGCAGACATGGAGAAAATATGATACTGATCACAGTGGCTTCATAGAAACTGAGGAGCTTAAGGTGAGCAAAAAAAAAACACCTTTATGCTAGGATTTTTTCCCCTTTTCTTTGTCTTTCTCTTTCAAATACAATTATGAACTGCTAAGGCTTTCATATCTTTTTTCTAAACTTTCCACAAAATATATTGATACTGAGCAAATGCAAATGTTCACTCACTCTTCTATAGAGTTAATGAATTATCAGATTACAAAGAAAAGATTTCAAGAATTTTTAAAAAAAATAATTGTGTGTGTGTGTGTGTGTGTGTGTGTACTGTCAAATCAGATCTGATTGGTACAGGAGGAGATTGTCCCTCCTTCTCCAGCGGAGCATCTGGTGGATTCAAACTGCGCGCCTCTGGGATTAAGATTTCAAGTACTTCTTGAAGTTCCCTTTATGCAATTCCAGAAATGAGCATTTCCCTTTATGTACATTCATTGTGTGTAAGGTGTGTAAGGTAGACAGATAGATAGAGGGATAGATATAACTATTTATTCAGTCCTATGAATAATTTTATTGTAATTGAAATTATAGTCTGTAAATGAAACATCTGTAAAGAAAGACAAAGGGAAATAAATGACCGGACACTGTGTTGGCCTGTCTGCTGCTTGGCTCAAAGCTGTGCCACAGGAAGAAGGCAATCCCAGGCTATCAGAGGCTCCATTCGCCTCTTTTTGATCCTAATCATTTTTATGATATTGAATTTCGCTCCATGTTTACCTGGAACTGTATCCAGAAGCCCCCTGTTGTAACCACTTTCAGAGCTTCCAGCAGATAGCTCATGCACCTTGGGTGGCTCCTTAGAGGTGAAAATGATGAAACTTCACATGTTTTGGGCATGTTTTTAGGAAGTCAGAGGATCAGAGAAAGAAAAGACCCTCAACATAGTGTATTGACACAGTGACTGTAACAACAGGCTCCAACATATCAGAGATAGTGAGAATGGCGCAGAATAAGGAAAGGTTCAGGTCAGTTGTTCATAGGTTGGTTGACTATGAGTCATAACTGATTCAACAGCCTCTAGCAACAATAACAACAATAAGGTGAATGATAACACTAGGGCGTACAATCAACTGTACAATAGCAAAAGGGGTAAAGCTTAGAAAGCATGAAGGGAGATGAGAGAAGTAGGAATGCAAACAAGAATCACAGGGGAAAATTGGAAGAATGTAGTTCCATTGTGAGAGTTGCAATAAATACATGCAACAAAATGTGCATGAGTGATTGGATTGAAAACCAACCCGCTCTATAGACTCTCACTCAAACTGCAATAGAAAGTTGGGGTTTTTTTAAAGTTAAATGATAAGACACAAAGTTCCAATTTTTAAACCCAGACATGTTTACTTCAAAACCCCTAGACATTCTATACAACAACAATAAGAAAATCTTAGCCTACACAAACTTCTCTAGGAAACTGCAACTTTGAAAATGAATTTGCCAATTCGCAGATGCACATAAGAAGTGGACAGGGAAGGGAACAAGATAAAGGAAAAGGCAATAGGTTTTGTACTTGAGTTTTGTTGTTGTTGTTAGGGGCTGTTGGATCATTTTAGACCCATTGCAGCCCAATGTAGGACAAAACACTGCCTGAGCCTTCCGCACCCTCACAGTGTGTGTGGTACCGCCCATTGAGGCAGTGACTGTGTCAGTCCATCTTGTTGAGACGCTTCCTCTCCTTTGTTGACCCTCAACTTTTCCAAGCTTGATGTCCTTTCACAGGACTGGCTCCTCTTTATGACATGCAAGAAATAAAGTATCACCATCTATGCTTCTAAGGAACATTCAGTTGCATGTCATTCAAGACATATTTGTTTGTTCTTTCAGCAGTCCATGGTATATTTTATATTCTACAATTTAAAAACAATAGTTCTTCTTCAGTCTTCTTTATGCAAGGGAAAATCTCTGTTTCATCTAGTTTCCTTTTTCCCCTTTAAATAGGAAGTAATGATATCTTCATTTCAGATTTATTGGGATGCTCAAATAAGATATTGTATATGAAAGGGGAAAAAAGATATTGTATATGAGATACCCTTGATTAATGAAGTTTGAAAGGTCTTGAACTTGTGGGGGAAGGACCACAAGGGTTGTAGCATATCAAATATTCTATCTAGAGCATTTAGATGTTTTTGAACAAAGCACCACAAATGTGAGTTCAATAATTTATTAGTCTTTCAGAAATAGGAAATCTTCATTCTTCCCTCTCAGACTGATTTCAAAACTCTTCACTCTGGAAAATCTTCTTTTGTCTGTCTTTAGAATGCACAGTGAATATTTACTGAGCTCTGGTGATATGAAAGGCATCATACTCCATGTCAGAAAGGTGTCTTAAAAATGAGTCTTCACAAACAACTAACCAAGCTGACATTATCATTCCTGTTACATAGAGAAACAGGAGTTTCTTGAGATAAATCATCTCTCAAGGTTGTGTGGCTTCCTCAAAAACATCTAAATGCTCTAGAACAACCTCTGTGGTCCTTCCCCACAAGACCATGATCTTTCAAGCTTCATTCATCAAGAGTATCTCATTTACAGTTATGTAGAGAAAGAAAAACATCAAAAACCATTTCCTAGTCGGAGTTGAACACGACTTTGAGTTGTGTACAATTTTAGAGACGGAGTGGGGACATCTGCCCCATTACAAAATTGCTATAAGATATTCAACCACAGCCTTTTTAAAACATAAGCATTCTTAATACGAAGGCACTTAAACAATGGTTTTTACAAACTTGCCGCTCAGTAACCTCGAGTCTATAAGATGGCAGTTAAGCTATTGTATTCTTATTACCTCAGACATTTTTTAAAAATATCTTTCCACGTTCATAATAAAAACCTAATCTCATTTCCAACACTGACCTCAAAATATTCTAAAAGTCTCCTTCTTTGTTCTAAATTTTATTCTCACAAAGAGATTCTAAATAGAAGTCCTCTTCCCTAGAGACTTTTAAAGATAAGTTGGCATTCTTTTTTAATGGATCTTTCAAGAAAGCTAATTTTAAGATGTATAATAGAGTAAAACATCTCTTGCTCTCAGACACAACTCTGAATCTCAGAGTCCTGAGGTCTCTCCCGGGCTATTTTTGTGACCACCATTTTAGTCTCTGATGAGGCTTTGTAACCCAATTAATCTCTGACAAAAGCCTCATAAGGCTCAAAAATAAAATTCACTCCCAGCAGGTTCTTTTGAAATGTCCATGCTTCACTTTGAATTTGAAATGGAATGTTTGAAGTGAAAATAAATTGATCAAACCAAGAAAAAGGGCTTTGTCAATTGGAAGATTGAAGTGAAATCAATCCAACAAGATTGATCAATTTGAGGCATGCAAGGGAGAAATTAAGCTATTACTTAATAATATCTGGCCACCATCTCTGTTCAGTTTTCTATAATTGTGTTAACTTTATTATTTTGAACAATGAAAGAGTTTCAAATGAACATCACTAGAGAAAATGAAAAACTTTTATGAGTTTAAATATTTGCATTGTCATTTTGCATGGCATGATTTTGCAAAGCTTTTATTGGATTTATTTCTGATTAAAAAATTAAACTTACTCCTTCACTCCAACTGTCAAACTAATAATCATCCCTTTTTTCATCCTACCCACATTAATCTCTATTTTAATATTATTCATGTATTCTTCAAAAATTAGATGAAATCATCTGTGGCAAATAATTTTCATTTGAAGTTTGCTGAAGCATTCTCACGAGGTGCTGCAGACTGGTTAAGACTAAATGCTGACCAACGAACCTGACCAAGCAACCTGGGAAACGAGCTGTATTCCGGCTATCAACCTGCAAATACAGCTTGTGAACAAACACATTTTATACTAGAAATCAAGTCAAACAGCTATCTCTCCATATGACTTACTGATACATTTTTGCATAGGTTATGAAGGCAGAGAGAGAGGATGTCTGTTTTGTGTAGAAATGTAACCCCTGAACATTCATGACAGAAATGCATCCAGGGAGCTCACTGATTCAAAGAGGTTTTAATTCAAATTCCTAAACAATGCTCATCACAGATCCTCCTTTAATTAAAGTCATAAAATAAAATATAGCATGGACTTTGACACTTCTGGCCTCATTAAAAAGGAAATACCATACCATCTACTAGCACATCTAAGGTGACTTGCAGGATGGATGGATATCAAGAGGAGCACAAGTGAATTTTCACTTTGAAAATTCTCTCCTTGCTCCTTCTAACCTAAAAATGAGACTTTCTTTGCATTCTCGGGTCATTCCATTTGGAGACATGCTGAAATGGCAGCAGACTGTACATCACTGATGACATTTATGTGCTTTCTCTTTGTCTTAACAGAACTTTCTAAAGGACTTGCTAGAAAAAGCAAACAAGACTGTTGATGATACAAAATTAGCTGAGTATACAGATCTAATGGTAAGCTTGGTCTTGAGAACACTGTAGCCAAAATATGAATGAAATATTGCTGTGTTAAGTCCTGTAGCTGTACAGGATGTAATAAATATCCCATGGTGTGGCCATCACAAGCATACAGGCATTGGTTCAGCTGAACAGTGACATCAAGATCTGCTGGAATGGGCTCTAAGGTTCAATATACAAGGATTTCTTTCTCCTGAAACCATGTACATTTTCTCAAAAGATGGCTTGCTTTTCTTAAAAATTCAGTGTGATTATCTCTCTAAGAATAATTTATTGTAGAAGTCTTAAATCCATTTTCCTCATAGCTTTGGAAATCATATACTACCATCAGAGTTAGGACACTTTTATTTTATTCATTGAATTACGCTGTAAATGTGAAAATCCAAATATAAACACTCTGATTGTATGGTACATGGTATAACCAAGATCAGTTGTAAATTATTGACGATAGGAAGATAAAACTGGCACGTAATGCTTAAATAATGCACAAATAAATGAATGCGGTTCTAGATTAAATATTATCCAGGATCCATGAAATTAGTTTTTACCAATTGAGTGACATGTACTAATTTTGATTCATTATGGGATTAGGACTATCATAAAGTCCTTGTTAAAAAATATTAATTTGTGGGCCTAAAGTTTAACATCATTTTAATGAATATAATCCCATTTTTTAATGAAAATGAAGTTTTAAATAATCTAGATGGATAGGTTTATATGTTGTTGTTGTTGTTATGTGCCGTCGAGTTGCCCACAACTCATAGCAACCCCATGTACAAGAGCCCTAAATCCTGCTCCATCATTTGCCAATCCCATTGTCTCCAATACACCTACCCCCATTACCCCAGTGACTGAATCAATCCATCTCGTCAAGGATCTTCCTCTCCTGCACTGTCCTTCCACCCTCCCAAGCATGACATTCTTCACCAAGGCCTGATCCCTCCTTGCAACATTTCCAAATTAAGTCAAAGTTTCAGAATCATTGCCTCCAAGGAGCAGCCTGGCTTCACCCTCTCCAGGATGAACTTGTTTGTTCTAACAGTCCATCATATATTCAATACTCTTCTCCAGCACCACAGTTCAAAGGCATCAATTCTCCTTCTATCCTCCCTAGTCATTGTCCAGCTCTCTGATGCATAGCAAGTGATCGCAAAGACCACGGCACGGCCTGTACCAGGTGCACCTTAGTCTCCAGATTGACATTGTTGCTCTTCAGTACTTTGGTGAGGTTCTCAGACAAAAGACTTGTCCATTGCATTTCATCTTTTAGTTTCTTGGTTGCTGGTCCCAAGAGTGTTGATTGTAGAGCCAAGCAAACTGAAGCTGTTAACAATCTCAATCTCTTCACCATCTATCATAATGCTTATATATACTTACAAGTACTCTTAAAAACTATGAAAAATAAGGGGAGCTCTGGTGGCCTAGTGGCAAGAAGCTGCACTGCAATCCCAGAGGTGCATGGTTCGAATCCACCAGATGCTCTGCCAGGAAAGGAGGGACAATCTCCTCCTGTACCAGTCAGATCCGATTTGATGGTACACAGACACACAAAATAAAATAAAATTTTTAAAAAAAAACTATGAAAAATAGTCAATTTTTACCCTATGAATTTAAAGAAATAAACCAGTAAAATGTAATCATATATCATAAAAGCTAATAATACTAGATTTTTGGAGTTTGACTTTTCAATTACTTTGAGGACCACTTTTATAAAAGAGTTTGATTATATTTGATGTGAAGCTTACTTTCAACCTTTTGTTGTTGTTATGTGCCATCGAGTCGTTTGCGACTCATAGCGACCCTATGTACAACAGCCCTAAACCCTGCTCTATCCTGTGCCAATCTCATTGCCTCTGACACACCCATCCCGATTACCCCAGTCACTGAATCAATCCACCTCATCGAGGGTCTTCCCCTCCTGCGCTGTCCCTCTACTCTACCCAGCATGATGTCCCTCTCTAAAGACCTGTCTGTCCTTGCAACATGTCCAAAGTATGTCAGACGAAGCCCCAGAATCCTTGCCTCCAAGGAGTAGCCTGGTTTAACCCTCTCTAGGATGAATCTGTTTGTTTTCTTGGCAGTCCAGGTACATTCAATACTTTTCTCCAGCACCACAGCTCAAAGGCATCAATTCTCCTACTCTAGTTTTTTGGGGAATATTAAAATTTTACCTTTGCATTATCCATTTTATAATCTTTAGATTTTAGGTTGTAAAGAAATGACATTTTCTAAGTTTGTAAATTCCTAATTATAAAAATGTCTTTATGTGAGAGGGCAAACTTCCTTGCTATATGTCTCAGAGGCAGAGGTATAATATGAGTAACTTTTAGGTGGTGGAAGTAACCTACATTTAACAATTTCAAGTTTTGTTCCACCTTTAAGAGATGTCTATTTAAAGTAATGACTCCTTTCCAGGTAGACAGCTGAAGTAGGCTTTTAAGAACCACTCAGATGGGAGTTTTCCCCCCGTTGGATTGGCCTGACATATCTGATTAAATGTCATAAACCAGTTCAAATTCAGGAAGCAAGTTAATCAAGAACTAATTAAAATTTAAATATATATTTGGGGAAATATTTCCCTATGGGCACTAAACTCCATGATCTAGTTGTACAGTAGCTTGGAATAGTTTAACAATATCAGAGTTTATGTTCAATGGATTTAAAAATTTTGTGTCAGCCCCTGAAGAAACCTGCCTTCTTCAAAGATACTTAAAGTAACTTAAACCAGAAATGGTTTTCCTTTATTTCCTAAAGAAGCTTCCTCTATCCTGTTGCCAGGATTACCCCAACTATCACCTTATCATTAAAAAAAGAAAACAAAAATGGTACTTACCTAAAATATTTTATTCAATATACTATATTTTATATACAGTATCTAAAATATTTTATTCAATATACTCTCTTTTATATATAGTACTCATATATAATATAGCAATATAGCAATAGTTGTTTTCTAAAAATGTGACTGCACCTTGGATATGAATATAAGCATGCTAGAGTATGCATATATATGTTGCATCTCAAAAACACATTTCAATGTTTTTTGGTGTTTCATGTAGATGAAAACAGGAAAGTAACACTAAGTATTTTTTTGAGCACTATCTAGTGGATAATAAAGCAATTCAAATGCACTCAAAAGTTTGATTCACTAAGTATTTATCTCTATTACCTGCATATTGCTCCTATTTGTACTCTCATGTTTTAAAGACACGTGGACTATTTTCTTTTTTTTTTTTTACGTGGACTATTTTCATATCACAATCAGACTCCATTTTTTCTACTCTTGCTACACATATACAGTAAAAAAGCAATAAATGATATTTTAAATATCTAGCTAAGGCCACTTATTTTTATTTTATTTAGATAAAATTTTTATTTTATGTTGATTTACTTATGAAGTTCGTATATATATGTTGTTTTTCACACCAAATCTTTCCCATTTCCTGTACCCACCCCTCACTCCATCCATCAGATTGTGTGACCCTATGATTAACTACCCCTAGACCCCTATGCCTATCCTCACCAAGACTCTGTTCCTAACCCTCTCCCTCTTGGATCTTTATACATGTTCTACACTAATGGTCTTACATAGTATTTGTCTTTATGGGACTGAATTAGTTCATCTAGCATAATGCTCTTCTATCCCTCCCAAGTTAGGCAGTCATTTACAAAATCATTGCTCCTGTGTGCTGCGTAGTATTCCATTGTGTGAATGTACCATAATTTCTCAATCCATTCAATTGTGATTGGATATTAGGACTGTTTTCATGTTCTTGTGATGGTGAATAACGCTGCTAGGAACATTAGAATTCAAACCTCGTTTGTGCCTCAGTTCTCATTTTCTCAGGGTATATTCCAAGCAGTGGATTAGTTGAGTCATCTGGAATTTCTATATTCAGCTTTTTTGAGGAAACACCAAACCGCCTTCCAAAGTGGTTGTATGTTTTACAGTCCCAACAATGCATGAGTTCCTGTCTTGCCACATCCTCTCCAACATGTATTACTTGCTGTCCCATTAAACTTTGTAAAATGACTTATTTTTATCATCACTTTTTCATTACTCTATCATTGTGATAAAAATTGACAATTAACATAAACATTAGTTTTGAAGTTAACAAAGAATGCCAGTTTCTAGAAAATTGTGGCCTACACACCATGCTTCAGTGGCTCGAATAATGATTTCTGTTTTTCAGCTGAAATTATTTGATTCAAATAATGATGGGAAACTGGAATTAACTGAGATGGCCAGGTGAGTTTAGGTGTATGCAACTATAATTGTAATAAGATGATCATGTAGGAGCGAAGAAAACACAAAACTAATATACTACTGTTATGCTTTTCTCTCAAAAGGTTACTACCAGTACAGGAGAATTTTCTTCTTAAATTTCAGGTATTTAAGTTTTTCTGCCACAAGTATTTTTCTTGAAATCTTAGAATATGGTAGGGGGAACTTAGAATACTAAACTATTATGATAAAGCATTTTCATCTTTTCTATCTTTTAGGGAATCAAAATGTGTGGAAAAGAGTTCAATAAGGCTTTTGAACTATATGACCAGGTAAAAGTTTGTTCTTATCTACAATTTGAATGTTTAGAAGAATCTGGAAAATAGTCACAAAGGAAAACTCCTCCACAAACTCTAGGTTAAAAGAAACATGGTGCATTAAAAATACATAACCAATCTTTTCTATATGAAAAGATCTACAGTATAGTCTAAATTGAACACATTTTTATTTCAACTCTCCACCATAATTTGTCTGTTATCAGGTTTTTAAAAAGATACCAAACCTCTTAAAGCCTCAATGTCATCATTTCTCAACTTGGGATAATCTTATTTATACGATTACTACTTTGACATGAAGCAGTCTTGTGTAAATCAGTAAATGTGAAAGCACACTGAAAAAGTTCAATGTGCTTTATAAATGTAAGTGATAGATGATAAGTTAACTCCTACTTTATTTTGCAATTATGGACCAGTTAAGGTTTTTAACTACATGGTAGCATAGCACTCAACTAACTGGCAATTTGAGCCCCTCCAGAAGCAATTTTGTGCTAAATCCAAAGGCCACAACTCTTAGGTGGTTCAAATTCTTTGGTGACTCAGAGGGAGAAAAATGGACAATGTCCTGTGAGATTTATAGCCTCGGAAGTTCAGTGCAGCGTTAGCTATGTGTTAGTTTGACTTGATAGCAAGGAAATCTGAGTTGAGAGGCAACTTTGAAGGGTCTGGAAACATGCTTTCAAAAGTTCTTAAAAATTCTCTGTGGAGTGGACTTGGAGGGAGGGATTGTATAACAATCCCTTTACTTTTCAAAAAGAAGTGCAAACTGAGGGGGAGGCTGGGCAGGGAGAAAAGTGCAACAATGTATGAATGGATATCCAAATTTTCTGTAAACGTTCATTAAAATTAATAAAAAGTATCTCTGTAGTTAGAACAAGAAAAATACTTTTTTGTAAAGCCAGTTTACACATAAATATAGCTATTGGGTGAAAACCCTATGTTCATTATTTTATGAACTTTCTGTTGTATTCTGCTCAGAGATTTGTCTTTATTATTCAATTACAATGATGCTTCTGATCATGTCACTTCCTCTGTACATGCAACAAGCCTAAACTGTTTTTATTGCTTGCAGGTATTTTTATAATCTCAGGTTTTGCAAAATTTTTTAGTGATTTAGCTGCAATGTTATTATGTTAAGTAGTATTTTTTAACTTTCTCAATAATGAGAGTGACATGAGAATTAAAGGAAAAGAAGAAAAGTTTTTTTTTAAAAAAAAAGTCTATGTTAGAAGAGTTCTGCTTTATTCCCTTGGCGTGTCTATGGATCAGAATCAATTTAAGAGTAAACAACAAAGATTTTGAAGGTCCGAGAGATTGGAATATCTGCTACATAGTCAATGGAGAAAATTGCCAAGGATTTCAACTATTTCCATTTTGTTTCTTGCTCCTTGTTGTGTATGGAACTGACTGAAAGCTTTCTTTCCCTGTTCCCAGGACGGAAATGGATACATAGATGAAAATGAACTGGATGCTTTGCTGAAAGATCTGTGTGAGAAGAACAAGCAGGTAACTTAATTACGGTGACATTTTTTAAGCAAGTCCTACAACTCCATCCAGAGATTAACCCCACATCCATTTTGAAAATCTACTAAAGCATTAGTAGAGAAGTGGAAGTAGGTTTCAACTCTTAAAGCAATTTTCTACCGCCTAAATCAGGGTAACTGTCATGAATAGATTAAAAAAAAATCTTATGATTATCCTGCATTTGTGTAAGAATTTAAACCAGCTTTTCTTAATGGATTGATGTAATAAGCAGTTATCAGCCCACATTTTATCATTTGACAGTGATTAACTGAATTCCATTTTTAACTGGATTACAATGCTGTCTATGTCTACACAGGAACTAGATATTAATAATATTCCAACATACAAGAAGAGCATAATGGCTTTGTCGGATGGAGGGAAGCTGTACCGAACAGATCTCGCTCTTATTCTCAGTGCTGGTGACAACTAGCTGGTGACCACAACCACTTAACTAGTGATACATTTTATCTAAAAAATAACTGTGCACTATAAAGGAGTAGGCTGTATTTTCTTTTATATCTGTAAATTTAACTGCATATAGATAATTATCCAGGATGTGTGGCTCTTTCTTTTCAGCTTGTTTCTATACTGTTTGTAATGTACAGTTTTTGTAACTATATGATTGATACAGAGAATGTTTATGCTTAGGCCAGTCAATGTACCCAACTCAAAAAGAATTGTCTAATACATCCTTGCTTTCAGAAATAAAAATTTCCCTAAAAGTCCCATTAGGATTAATTTCTAAAGTTATAGTTTATGTACACTTGCCCTTGAATAGGTGAATTATTATATAGTGGGCCAAGCATTTTTATTTCAGTCTGAGGGTTGTCCTACAAAATCTTTTTAAGCAGCATTTCTAATTATGAGGAGAAATACAATTTTACATCTAAAATTGTCACTAAAAATAAAAAAAAAATAGTTAACTGCGGCCCTAGGAAATTGACAGTCTCACTAGAAAAGATTTCACTTGCTAATCAGTAACATGCCTACTCCTTAAACTTATACCAAGGTATTGGTTCAAATTGATTTGGTGATCAGGAAAGGTGGTATCAGAATTGATCTGATTCCATACCTGTATTTCCAGTAAGCCTACTATATAAAGGTATGATCTTAATCCATTTTCTAAACTGTTTTCACGTGTTGCAAATTATAATTATTCTAGTAAACTGCTGTTTTTACATCATATTCTCTGTTCTATCTGATTAAATTTAATATACTGAGTATCTTGGTGTCTAGTTCGCATACTTCCTCAATTTTCTTTCTATGTAGAACTGTTTCTTTTCACCAAGGGTATCTGCTGCCTCTGAAAATATTTTTTTCTAGCTACAACAATTCTATTTTTTACTACATAAGTGAATTTTAATGTAAACTTCATAGCAGTCTGATCGTTGGATGTTATATCATCAGTACTTTTGTGTATATTCTGTGGATCTTGTATTCATATTGAGATCAGCATTCAAAATAGTTCTATTTATATCTGCAAATAGTTTCAAATGAGTTGAAAACTGTATCTGAAGGGAAATGTTAATGTAATCATTTATATTATTTAGTGAGGGAAACTAAAGCATTCTTTTGACCCACACTTAAGTCACCATCTCACATATTAGTGGGTAGAGTCCTCTATACTGGTTATAGTTGACATGTTCTGGTGGTGGTATCTGATCTTTTGTGAAGCAGAGAGTCATGAGCAGTAACTTGGAATAAAAATCTAATGCATTACCACCAAAGAATTGATGATGATTCAACAATCGCCTTTAATGCCCCCATTCTACAAATTTAACATGGATTTTCTCAAAGATGTAACAATTTAAAAAAATGTGAGCTATCTCTTGTCCCCATGAAAGAACAACAAAGATTTGCCAAAAATAAAATTGACTAAATAATGTAAGCAAGTGGTAGACAGACTTTGCCTCTATTGTATAAACAGAAGCAGTGACCTTAGGCTCAATTTAACAATTAAGAATAAATAAAGAGGAAAATAACCTTCATCTCTTGTATTTTTCCCCCTATAAAATGTCTATTGGCGTGTATTATGTGATTAACCAAAGTGAAAAGATAAAATTCTCATATCACAACGAGTTAAGAAACCTAAGTGAGAACCTGAGTCAATGAATTATTAGATGTGTCATTGGATTAAGGGGTACAACTGACATTGTTGTTGTTGTTATGTGCTGTTGAGTTGCTTATGACTCATAGCGACCCTATATTACAACAGCCCTAAACTCTGCTCTGTCCTGTGCCAATCGCACCGTCTCTGATACACGCATCCCCATTACCCCAGTCACTGAATCAATCCACCACATAGAGGGCCTTTCCCTCCTGCGCTGTCTCTCTACCCTACCAAGCATGATGTCCCTCTCCAATAAGACTTATATAAAGGAAAAAAAAATATCCAGATACAGGATTGCCCCCCCCCAAATAGTCAATAATTAAGGAAGATCTTCCAAAGGAGTAAGAGTAACTGACTGAATTTCCTTATGCTTTATCATTAAAAAAATAACAATTTATTACAATATTTATGCAAAACCCACACCAGGTCTGGAATGTAGAAAAAAAGGAAAGAAAAGCCAAAAATAAAGTTTTATGGGAGTTATTTCTCAAGAGACTCCTACAGGACTGATTCTAATAATGGTTATAGCCCTAAACACAGGTCAGTAAGTCAGCGAAATTGGACACATTTACATTTAAGTTTTGGGGCTGAGAGCAGAAAGCAAGAAGAAGAGAAGGAAATTAGTCTGAAAAGGCCTAATTAAGATGTTTGGTTCAACACTGACCTCACACCCTAACATACAACTCATTTCCCAGGTATCATTGATTTCACTGTGAAATAATGCAGGAGAATATATTCATGGGTCTTGTATATGGAAAGACTTAACAATAAACTATAAATGGGGGGAGGGGGAAAGAAGACTGAAAAATCTGATTTTCAAAATTAAGAACTTCAGTTCATGAAAACAATTATCATGGGACTGAAAAATCAGATCCTGGGGGTATAAGGCATGCATCCTAGATACAGAAACATTACTGCTAAAATCAATTTAAAATAGGTGTACCATGGAGTTAAAATGGACTCATAATTGACCCTGTGTTGGTTTCTCAGATTCTGTAACTTACATAGATGGAGAAGCTCATTTTTCTCCCTCAGAGCAGCTGGTGGATTCAAATCACCTTTCAGTTTGGCAGAAGGCCACCAGACAGCACAATTATAAAATTATGTAATAAAGTTAAATATCTGTTTCACAAATAAAAGTCCAGGAAATGTAAAAAGTAATCCTGTTTATTAATAATCCAGAGAAATGAAAATAAAACTGAGTGATATTTACTTTACAGTCATCAGAAGAGCTAAAATGAAAAGAGATTTCAGATACTGGATGGAGTACACACAGGAGAATTCTCATCGGTTGATGATCAGGATGCAGCACAAAGGAAATGCTTACGTCCGTCCCACTTGATGAGAAATTATAATCCCTGTGTCAAGCAGTTATGACAAGATCTAATACATGCAAACAAATGCAAACCCTGTAGCCCAACAATGTCATGCTTTAATATCATCAGCCTGATAGAGAATTGTATACAAACATCACCAAAAAATAAGAACCATAATATTCAGATCAGCAATGTATTTGCCATAGTTATTAGAAACAACCAAAATATTTACCAACAGAATTACTAATTTGTAATACATTCATACAGTGGAATATAGAAATGAAACTTAGAAAGTAACCACAACCCAGAAAAATCACTTTCTCAATTACTTGCTCTGCATCTGAGAGCTGGACAACGTTTAAGGATGACAGAAGAATTGATGTCTTTGAGTCGTGCTGCTAAGAGAAGAGTACTGAATATGCTATGCACTAAGACAGGTATGCCCTGAAAAGGGTGAAAACAAACAGGTCTGTCCTAGAGAAGGTGAAACCGGGTTGCTCCTTGGAGATAAGGATTGTGAAGCTCTGTCTCACATACTTTGGGCATGTTGCCAGAAGAGACCAGTCCTCCAAGATAGATATCATGCTTGGAAGGGTGGAGGGTCAGTGCAGGAGAGGAAGCCACTGGAGGAGATGGATTGCCTCAGTGACTATGGCAATTGGGGTAGGCATGCCAGAGACGGTGAGATTGGATCAAGATGAGGCAGGGTTCAGAGCTATTGCTCAAAGAGTAGGTATGAGTGGTTAACTGAACAGCACATAACAACAACTACCACCCAGAAAATGAAGAGATGACAGAGGAATGTATGTATGCCTTTGAGTTGTGCTGGCAAAGAGTACTGAATAACCCATGGACTGCCAAAAGAACAAAGAGAGATGTTTTAGAGAAGGTGGAGCCAGAGTTCTTTTTGGAGCCAAAGATAGTGAAGCTTTGACTCTTGTTTGGGGCCTGTTGCTAGGAGAAGCTCCTCCTTGGAAAGAGGCATCATGTTTGGAAAAGTAGAGGCTCAGTGAAAGAGAGAAAGACCCCCAGTGAGATGTTCTGACACAGTGACTGCAGCAATGTTCGAGTGTGTCAGAGATGATGGGGACGGCACAGGATAGGACAGGCTCCAGGTCTATTGTTCCTAGGGCTGCTGTAAGCTGTACTTCACACGATGACACCTAACTAAAACCGCCTGGAAAAAAACCCACAGACAGAAAAAAACACGTTCTGTCATTGGATTTACATAAATTTAAAAAACAGCCGCAACTATGGTATTAGAAATCAAGATATTGGTTCATTTTAGGAGTGCAGGGGGGATCTGTGATGAGAACATAACAGGAGTTTCTGAATTTCTGGCACTCTTCTGTTTCTTGACGTGGGTATGTCCATTTAGTGGTAATTTATGATTTGTGAACTTTTAGATGTCATACTTCAATCAAAGAGCTTAAAGAGTTTGCTATTTTTCCTTTGAAGGCTTTTCAACTCCAAGTGTATCTCAGAATGACCCTGCTACTATCTCTTAGGGAATGCTGGTGGTAGAGGTCATAAGGAACTGTGCGGGTAACCCAAAGACAACTCAAACCTCTCTGGCAATTCAATTCCACCCATGGCTCTGAGGGAGAAAGATGAACACTCTTCTCCTGTGTGATGCACAGTCTTAGAGGGTCAGGTATGAGTTGGTTCCAACTAGAAAGTAATGTCTGAAGGCTTTTCCGGACTTCCTGGATGGTGTAAATGGTTAACACACTTGGCTGCTAATAGAAAGGCTGGAGGTTCAAGTCTACTCAGAGGCACCTTGTAAGAAAAGCATGGTGAACTGCTTCCGAAAATCAGCCACTGAAGGGTTCAGGAGCCCAGTTCTGCTCTACTGTAAAGGAGGTTGCTTATGTCATCCAGAGTCGACTCAGTAACAGCTGGTTTTGTTTTGCTGATTGAAGGTGTTTCTAGCTCTAAAATGCTGACTTAAATTTTTGCTCCTTCAGCTTTCCACAAAAATAAAAAATCAACAGCTGTCATAGCACATGAAATATTTCCTAGAGGTCTCCATTTTCACATATTAATTACAATATCAGTGACATTGTTACCAATAATCCTCACCTTAATTTAACTGTTAACTCTCTTCAAGAGAAGCAGTGCTTAGAGGAAATACTAAGTAGAATAACAATGCAATACTTCTTGAAATGAAGTGGAGATGTGGTTACAGCCCAAAAGTGGTCTGTTGTAAAGTCCAGTAATCGTTCATTGATAATGTTTGAGTTTTTCTTGAAGACACTGGAAAATTTTTGTTAGTGGTTAACCACATAATTTCTATTTATTTTTTTAAAATACTTTTGGCTCTGTTTGCAAGCTCTTATATCTTTCATAAAAGCATACAGTAGTGAAACTACATTCATTCACTTGTTGCCACATAGTGGGAGCCAACTCTTACCTGGCTCTTCATTGGGTTTTCAAGGCAGTAAAACAAGTAAGGAGACTGTGCATCTTTCTCCCAGAGTCACTCATTGGTGGATCCAAACCACCAGAGAGGTGTGGCCTTTGGATTAGCAGCACCACTCCCCATGGACAAAACCCCAGAACGCCCTCGTGAAACTCTAGCTAATGATTAACAGGAGAACAAATTCTATTTAAAGTCACTTTTTAAAAAAAATAATAACCCATTAAGTTGCCATTAGGTAAAAAGACAAGCAGGAAAATAATGAAGTAGAAAAGTACTCAATCTAATAATCAAATGAACATTAGTCATCATTTGTTACTTGTACAACTAGCAAATCATTTTAAAGTGAGAATGCTCTGTGCTGGCAAAGATTTGTTGAAATTGTCAAATACTGTCATGGTAGTTTAAATTCTTTTTAATAATAATTTTGGGGACAGACAATTCTTTTGATAACAGTAAGGAAATGTGTATCAAGGGCTTTAAAAGTCTTTCACTAATAACATTGCTTCCAGAAATCTATCATGAGGAAAAATTCGGAAACTCATATTTATAAAAATAACACAATCTGATATATAAAACAACCTTGACTGTGTTTAAAAGAATGTGTGTGTGTGGGGGAAGAACTAGGGGGGAAGAGAGAAGACATTTTGGGGAAATAATATTAATAAAATTATCAAAATGTAAATACTTCATATTAACTTTGCCAAAGTGGAGGAAAAGAGTTTGCACATGTATATGTCTGTTTGATGGGTGGTAGAGGGTAGGTTTAGAAAGTGAACAGAACAACTAAACCTTCACCATTCATGGAAGACAGTCAACAAGTTTCTAAAATTTAAATAAATACATAGTAAAAAAAGTAATCTGCTCTGAAAGTATAACACAGTAAAGTATAAATGCTTTAGTATTTGTTACCTAAATTTTATGGACAAATTACATTATAAAAGTAAATAGCTGAAATAAATTTTCATAAAATGTTAACAGAAGGGGTTGTTGGGAGATCAGTCAATTATTTTGCTGTGAGATTCATCCCCCCCAATATTCTCATTTTTGTCCTTGATAAGCATCCCGAATTCTCATGCTTTTCCTATCTTTAAAGTGAGTGTTTTTGACAAAGACAAGAGGGCACCAGCCTTTTCAATTGTCTGATTTACATTTCATTAAGTGTTTTACTAGTTGCAGCTTGGTTTTGTTGATTCCAGCATATATACTGCTGCTGCTTGTGTTTTCTGTGTGGAGAAAGGGGCTCCACAGGCTTTTCAAAGACTGATTTCTCAGAACTAGATTGTCAGGCTTTTCTTCCAAGACATCTCTGGGTGGCTGCAAATTTCCAACCTTTCAATTAGCACCTGAATTGACTATTAAATGTATTGTTAACTGTTATCTGTAACTGTAAAACTCTTTACTGTAAAATGTTAACTCTTTTGTGGTACCTCCCCCACCACACAAAGAAAAAAAAAGCTCATAAAAACCCAGGGAGGAGGATACTATAATCCTGACTTGCATAGAAAATAAAATTATGAGACTTGTTCAGCATCATGTAACTAAAGACATTTTCTTTCTTTATACCACAAGAGATTTGGAAAAAATGAAATGACATTATCAAGTGGGAGAAAATGAGCAATGGTGTTAAGAAGGTAAAATAGAGATTCAGTGGTGACAAAGGAGTGCAAATAAAGATGTAACATAAAACATCGAGAGAAAGTCCATGTCACTGGAAATGACAAGATTACTTATTCTAAATCTATAACTTTATCTATTTATACATAATTAAGTGTAATAAATGTGATTTATGTACTTAATATCTATCAACATGAAAATAAAATGATTGCCTGAAGGGCTTCCCTCTGTGTCACTGCTGCTGCGTCCAGACTGACTCATAGCCAACCATCGATTGGATGGCCAAGGCTGTAAATCACATGAGAGATGGTCACTCATCTTTGTCCTGCAGAGCAGCGGGTGGATTCCAACCACCAGAGAAGCTCAGCCTTTGGGTCAACAGTGCAATTCCTCTGCTCTCCACCACCACAACTCCCTATGGGGCATAAAGCATATAAATTCAAATAAGGAAAACATATTTCTTTGCAGGTCCTTTCAGAGAAGCCATCACCTCTCTAGGTAATCTGGGTAATGGCAATAGTCCAAGGAGCATGTTATGAGTGATTCTGACTTAGGCAATGCTTTCGAAAAAATACAAACTCAATGAACGTTACATAAACCTGAGATTTTGGTTTTCTTATTGTCTGATTCTCAAGATGATTAATTAGCCAGACCAAATATGGAATGGAATGAAACTATACATACAAATATTTAATAAGTTATACTCCTCTATCTAAAGAACTCTAGTCTCTTACTGTGGAGATAGAATGCCATCCCCCAGGAATTACTTTCACTAAACTTCGGAGATAGAATGAATTACTTTTCCTTACACATTAAATACCACTAAAGGGATGTTTATTGTACTGTATCATGAATAATTATTTATTAGTTCATCTATCCTCTGCATAATCGGTTTCAAGAGGCAAGGGCAAGAGATTCTTCCCCCCACCCCTCAGTACTAAATAAAATACATAGCTACAAAATTGATGTTGGTAAATATTTTAGTTTGTATTAATATTGAGCTAGCTAAAGACCATCCATAATCTTAATGAAAAGGAAGTAAATGTAAAAGGTAGAGTCCATTAAGTTTAGTGGAGATTCACTGATTTCTTTCTTTTCTGCTCTACTACCATAGGAATGGTTTAATATTTAATTCACACGTTCCTTACAGGGGTCATTGAACTGACTATGACTCAGCCACCCGATGAACAAGAGATCTGAACCTTGTCCTATTCTTCACCATCCTCATGACCTCTGCCACACTTCAGCCCATTCTTACACTTACAGAGACAGTGCGATTGGCACAGGATAGAGCAGGGTTTAGGGCTGTTGTGCATAGGGTCGCTATGAGTCACAAATGACTCAACAGCACATAACAACAACAACATTTGAAGGTCATCCTCTCTTTTACTGACCCTCCACTTTTTCCAACATGATATCCTTTGCTAAGAACCAGCCCATCCTGATAACACGCCCAAAGTGAGTGAGATGAACTTCTCACCATCCTTGACTCTAAGAAGCAACCTGATTGCACTTCCTCCAAGAGAGATTTGTTTGTTCTTTTGGCAGGCCATTGGACAGTCAATATTCTTCACCAATACCACAGCTCAACAGTATTGATTCTTCTCTGGTCTTCCTTATTCAATGTCCAACATTCAGATACATAGGAAGCAACTGAAAATACCAGGACTTGGATCAGACCCATCAACAACCTGCATTATGTAGATGACATTACCCTTGCTTGCTAAAAGTGAAGAATGCTTAAAGCAGTTGCTGCAAAGCATCCAAGCCTTCAATATGGATTACATCTCAGCAACAATAAAACAAAAACCTTCACCAGTAGATCAATGGGCAACATCATGATAGATACAGAAAGATTGAAATTGCCATTGACTTCTTCTTACCTATATCTATAATCAACACTTAAAGTATTAGCAGTCAACAAATCAAAAGATGTGTTCCACTGGGGAAATCTGCTGCCAAAGACCTTTCAAAGTGCTAAAAAGGATTATCAGTTTGAATAGTCTATAGTCCATGAAATTTCTGATTTTTTTTATGTGTTCCCTTACCTATACTTGCAAACATTTTTTACCTCTATCAAGACTCTCATCTTACATTTTCATATACATGAAAGGAAATGCAGGGGGCCTGTTGGCCTAATCAAAAGGTGACACTTCTCTACTGCTCTGAATTCACTGTTAACTCCACTCAAGAAAGATAAGAAATCTCCTCCTGTGTGATCTATAATTTCTGAAAACCCACAGGAGGTTCAACTATGAGTTAGTTCTGATTTGATGGTATTTAATTTGAGTTTTAAAAAATATACAATCTCATACTCTGGCTTCTCTTCAGATAGTATGAATTTTTTTCTCGTTTTACTAAAGATTTCTGTGGAGAGGAACAAAAAGTATACAATCTTTGACTATATAATGTCTCCCATTGGGCCTGGCACATAATACATACTCAATAAATTTTTATGAATTACAATTTTATTAGACTTTTGGGGGGGAAACCCCAATACAAACCAAAACCTGAAAAAGGGTATCCTGTTTGGATCAACCGTGTTCATTGATTATTTGTTTCAACCAAGGACGACCAGCAGGATGATCTAGGATCCTTTGGTCTTCCTGACGAGAGCTTCTATTGTGTCCCACTGTTCTTTGGTGACCTAACAGAGAATTAAAAAAAAATAAATATATCAATTGTATATGTTTGTTTCATGTTTTAAATCTTACTATCAATGATGCCAATCTTGTATTACTTATACAAAATGGCATTACCTTACTCAGTCTGTTGAATTCCCCTGAAAGAAACACATCCTCTCCACCATCAAATTTTACAACCTGCAAAAGTAAGGAGGATTAAAAAGCCACAAAAAAATAATCTGCCACAAACCACTAGCCATTTCCCATCCATATCTCATTGATACTTTCAACAAGAGCCCAATTTTTTAAAATAAAATTGATGATTAAACCCAAAATGATTGTCTTTTGTTTTCAATTTTCCCAATCACTAAGATCAAATAAAAGCTGCCTGGCAAATGGATCTTAATAAAGTTGTCAATTAATTCACTTCATCGACTAAATAATATGAGTAATAACACATAAGCATAAATTTAGAATATTATATAAAAGATTTTACTGTATTTACAGTTAAATAACTATTTTAAGCCATACTTTCATTCAGCATTGTCAGAATTGGTTCAACAACATGTCCCCAGTGCTTGTCTACCCTAAAAATGCAAGAAAAGCATCAATGCTTACTGCGCCACTAATCCACGAGGCATAATCGCTACAAAGGAAGGCAGCAAGATTGGCGAGTTCCTCCACAGTTCCAAGACGCCCACAGGGGATCTGGTGGATCATTTCACCTTCAAACGTTCCAGTTGGGTCAAGGCGACTAAAGGCACCCTTAAAAATGGAAAGCGATGGGGGGAGGGAAGAATAAGTTTCTTTTTTTTTTCTAATTCAACTCCCATTCTACTTAATAAATGAATAGCAAGTACAAAAATACTAAGTACCATGGCAGTTGTTTCATACTTAAGGCCTCATAAGTAACAAAATTTTGCAAAAGTCTCCCACTCACTCTAGTCAAAAACAAGGCTTTTTACCTAAGCTGTACTTTTAAAAAACCCCACAATAAACCACTGGAAAAAAAGTTACTTTTTAAACCCGAGTTTCATAATCTATAAAATGAAGGTTTCTGTCTTAGTTCACAAAATTGTAATCAAATGAAAAATACAGGTAAAGGTACTCTAAAATATGTGAAAGTTCAAGGTTGTGGAGAAAAGGACAAAAAAGCATATATAAAGGTACTCAGATATATGAAACAGTTCAAAGTGGTGGGGATAGAGGTGCTATTGCTATTAAAAATCACTTTTTAAGCTTATTTCAAAGGAACATTTAAGAGGGAATCCTTTCCCTCTCCTTTCTCCAAAAAAGAAGAAAGAAGAAAATAAGTATGTAAAAATAATACATTCAAGAAATCCTAGAGACAGGAAAACTATAACATTGACCAAAAATTTTAATAATCATGGTGTAAAAGAACAAATCAAAATGAAGAAAGGATGTTTACTGATTAATAAAAGCAAATGGCCTTTTCCATACTAGTGCTTTGAAGTCTAGATGACAATGTTTCTCAATAACACAGGATTGAGACAGAGTCTCATAAAAACTCTTACGGGACCTTCCATCCTTCCTACACAAACAAAACAAAAGAGAACATAAGTAACCATCAGCCTCAGTCTTGCTTGTGTCAGTACTTGCTAGAGAGTCTCTGCATTGTTTTTCTTTTTAAATGTCTCTAAAAATCACACCCGAGCCATTTGCTTATAAGCTGTATCTCTATTACTATGCCATAACCTCTTTGATGACAAACACTATCTCAAAGGTTTTGTATCTTTCTCAGTACATTTGTGCCCAGTAGTGAGGTGATCCTTACTAAATACCAAGAGAAAACCAATTGCTGTCATGTTAATTAGAATTCCTGGCAACCCCATGCATCTCAGCATAGAACTGCACTGCATGGAGCCTTCAATGATGGATTTTTTTAGGAATAGACCAAGAGGAATTTTTATTGACTCATCTCTGAACAGATCTGAACCTTCAAACCTTTGGTTATCAGCCAAGTTCATTACCCTTTACCACTACACAGGGATAAGATCAAGAAAGAAGATGCTCTCTAACTAGGGAGTTCTTTTTAAACAGTACTTAGCACAGTGCCACCCTAAATCATGAACATACATTTTTCAGATGTTTTTCCACTACTTTTATTAGATTCCATTATATTATTGAAGAAGGTCTGTTGGCCTAGTGGTAAGAAGGTGGGCTGTGAACCAAAAGCACCCAGTTCAAATCCACCAGTTGTTCCAAAAGATGGCCAATCTCTTCCTATGCAATTTACTGCCTCTGAAAACCTGCTAGGTCAGCTATAAGTTGGTTCTGTCTTAATGGTACAAAACAACAACTATAGCTGAGTATCAGACTTCAATAAATTAGTCAAACAAATTTCACTCATGCATGTAATTTTTGTTTATATTTTCCACCTCTTAAAACTAATATAAACTAATGTAGCTGTTTCTGTATTAATACATAATATCTCAGATAATACACAACACACAATACCCCAAACTTCCTTGTTATCTAACTTCAGCTGGCTGAATCCTTGTTTGAATTATAAACTCTTTATTTACATGGGGAGGAGTGGAGGGAGCAGGTAATAAGGAAGTGTGAGAGTTAAACTCTTTGGGATACTGTAAGAGACAGAGAACCTGTGGACATTGTGAAAAACATTTGCCAGGGTGTTAACGATAATTATGAGTTGCAATGAGTACCTGTAAGGATTATTGATTAGAGGAGAAATATATGTCATGAGAAGGGATTTTAATCAGAGAGACGTGGGAGTTCGATGACATTATAATTGTGGGTTTGAAAGTGAAAAGGCACAGACATGAGCCAAAGAATATCTACCTAAAACAAGACCAAACCTGTATACATTTCCAGAATATTTCTTAAGCTAAAAATATACTTATATTTCTATGATTTAAAAAAAAAAGAATGCTAGTCAAAGTAAGAATCTTCAAAGTGAAGATGAAAATTAGGAAATACAATAACAGAACATTAAAGCAAATTGGACAAAATGCAAAAAAAAAAAGATGGCATTAAAGATCCCAGGAAATCCAGATGTTGAAATTGGCCTTATTAAGAAGATGCACCACCACTTGTCTCTCATTCTGTCACACTGTGGTGGCTTTAGTATTGCTGTGATGCTGGAAGTTAGGCCAGCAGGTAACATCCTGGTCACTCATAATAGACAAATCGCAGCAGACTTTTAAGGTTAAGACAGACTCAGAAGAAGGAACTAAAAATCTACTTTTTAAAAAGTAAGCCAGTGAAAACATTATGGACCACAGTGAAATAATGTCTGATAACAATGTCAGAAGATGAGCTCTTTGGGTTGGTTGGAAAGGGCTCAAAATACGCCTTAGAAAGAGCGGCCTCCTCAAAGTAGAAGCTACGTTAAGGATGTGAATGAAATAAAGCTTCTCAAATCCTTATTTGCTGATGTCAGACTCAGAATAAACAGTCAACAATCTCCATTAGCAATCAGAATATGTAGTATTGAAAGTTGTCAAAAATTACATGCAAAGTATGAAGAATGATACCATAGGCATTAGGGAGTTGATATGTCATTGAACTCAATGAAGTGACTCAACTTCACTGGACAATTCTTATTTTAAGTTGGGTTCTCTAAAGGAATAAATTTTTTAAAAATATATCTATAAATTAAATAATATAAATATAAATGAAATATATATACTGAGAATGATTCAGATTTGATCGTATACAACAAAAACAAGATAAATTATATAATGCTGTTGTATGCCGTGGAGTGAGATCCAACTCATAGCACACTATCCAGTGAGTTTTCAGAGGCATCATGGGAGGAGACTGCCCATCCTTCTGTGAAGCAGCTACTAGATCTGAGCTGTGGGCCTTTAGGATTGCAACACACTTTGGACACACTGTTATTGTTGTTGTTTTTGTTGTTCTTATGTGCCATCGAGTTGCCTGAGACTCATAGCGACCCTATGTACAACAGCCCTAAACCCTGCTCTATCTTGTGCCAATCTTATTGTCTCTGACATACCTACCCCCATTACCCCAGTCACTGAATCAATTCACCTCATAGAGGGTCTTCCCCTCTTGTGTTGTCCCTCCACCCTCTTGTGATGTCCCTCTCCAAGGACTGGTCCCTCCTTACAACATGTCCAAAGTATGTCAGACGAAGCAGCCTGTCTTCACCTTCTCCAGGACAAACCTGTTCATTTTCTTAGCAGTCCATGGTATATTCAATACTCTTCTCCAGCACCACAGCTCAAAAGCATCAATTCTCCTTCTAGTCTCCCTAGTCAATGTCCAGCTCTCTGATGCAGAGGAAGTGATTGCAAAGACCATGGCCTGTATCAGGTGCACCTTAGTCTCCAGACTGACATTGTTGCTCTTCAGTACTTTAGAGACACGTTATTAGGAGGTACCAATCTCAAATACTATACTTGGTAAAGTAAATTGTAACAATTCACTTCTTGTCATCTTGGCACCTGTACTCATTTCTTCAGAGAAAAAGAGGAAGACATTCAACAAGATGGACTGAACAGTGGCTGCAACAATGTGCTCCAACATCTCAGCAGCTGTGAGGATAGCACAAGACTGGGAAGTGTTTCGTTCTGTTACGCATGGGGTCCGACCATAAGTTTGAAATGGCACTACAGCATCTAACAAAAACCATAAGTTGCATGGTTGCTGGACATCTGGACTACCTCTCTGTTAAAGCAGATAATAAGGCAGATAGTAATAAAGGTTTCTTCCTCTATCACTGAGGTTTCAAATTCAGTTATGACTAGAAAGTCCCTCATAAAATAATAATAAACACATCCCCTAATCATTCACAGTGTGATAATAAACTTACTTTGGTTTTTATAGGCCCTGGTTGAATTATATTGAATCGCATTCCGTATTTGCCCCATTCAGCTGCAAGAGATCTAAAAATTAAACAACATATTACAAATATTATATATATACACATGTTAAAAATACAAATAACCAACAATCACTGCAACCTACTACCTTTCTTAGACTGCACCCCCACTGGTAAATACTATTACTATTCTATGTTACATGTAAAAAACCGAAGTTCAGAGAGATAAAATAATGCTCAGTTACATGGATAGTGAGTTAAATTCAAGTGGTTGACCTTCAAAATTTGTACCGTCAACAGCCCTGCTATACAATTTACCATTAGCATTTTAGGAGCAACAAGTCTAATACCAATACAGAGAATTAATTCATACAATAATTAAAGAGATTTGTGTTGCTTCCATGTTTTCAGCTCTGCATTTATAAAATTCAATATAACTTGACTTATAGCCTTCTACATTGAATTAAAATGGCTGTAACATCATAAATGCTTTAATTGAAGAGGAGATGGATTGCAGAGATTTAAACTATTAACCACATCCATGTTAAACTAGACTTTAATGCAATTGTTGAACTGAGCTCGAAAGGAAAGAGGAAATGTAATAAGCTTGTAAAAAGCTTGCTAAACACACTGATGCAAAATATAAGCATGAAACCTTTCATCAGCCTGTTTAAAAAGCCTGATGATGTTATTAGTTTTGTTTAGTCAGCTTCAGCTCATGGCCACTTTATGTCTAACAGAATGAAATGCTTCCAAATCCTGAACCATCTCCATGATTACTGGAATGTTTGAGTTGTTTGAGTTGTTGTTGTTGTTATGTGCCATCGAGTCGCTTGTGACTCATAGCGACACTATGTACAAGAGCTCTAAATGCTGTTCTATCCTGTACCAACCTAGCCATCTCAAACGCACTTATTCCCACCGCTCCAGTCACAGAATCGATCCATCTCATCAAAGGTCTTCCTCTCCTTTGCCGCCCCTCCACTCTGGCAAACATGATGTCCCTCTCCAAGGACCAGTCCCTCCTTGCAACATGCCCAAAATATGTCAGATGAAGCTTCAGAATCCTTGACTCCAGGGAACACTCTGGCTTCACCCTCTCCAGGACAAACCTGTTTGTTCTCCTAGCAGTCCATGGTATATTCAACACTCCTCTCCAGCACCACAGCTCAAAGGCACTAATCCTCTTTCTATCAACCCTATTCACTGTCCAACTCTCTGATGCATAACACATAACTGTGAAGACTATAGCCCGGATCAGGCGCACCTTAGTCCCAGCCTGACATCGTTGCTCTTCAGTACTCTTGAGAAGTACCTCACAGCCAACTTTCCCAATGCAATTCGTCTCCTGATTTCCTGGCTGCTGTTACCAAGAGTGTTGACTGTGGAGCCAAGTAAATTAAAACTGTTAAATATCTCAATCTCTTCATCATCCATGCTGATGCTGCCAATTGGCCCAGTGGTTAGAATCTTTGTTTTCTTGATGTTGAGCTTCAGTCCATTTAGGAGGCTGTAGTCCTAGATCTTCTGCAGCAAGCGCTTCAGGTCCTCCTCAGTTTCAGCAAGCAGGGTTGTGTCATCTGCATAACGCAGGTTGTTGATGACTCTTCCACCAATCCTGATGCCACATTCCTCCTCCTACAGGCCAGAATCTCGGATGATCTGTTCTGCATACAGATTGAAAAGGTATGGAGGCAGAATACATCCCTGATGAACCCCTTCTTGATTTTGAACCATGTAGTGTCTCCTTGCTCTGTTCTGACAACTGCCTCTTGGTCTAAGTTAAGTTTCGTGTTAGCACAATCAAATGTTCCGGGATTCCCATTCTTCTCAGAGTCAGCCACAGCTTGTTGTGATCCACACAGTCAAAAGCCTTTGCATAGTCAATGAAGCACATACAGATATTCTTCTGGTATTCTTTGCTTTCTGCTAAGATCCATCTGACATTAGCTATAATATCCCTAGTACCACAACCTTTTCTAAATCCAGCCGGAGTTGTTTGAGTAATATTTCTCATTTTCAACCTGTTGTATATAAGGTCTTCTATGTATAATTAGATATACGATATAGGATCATATGTATATTGGATATGACCTCTGAAAAAGGATAGTTTTACTTATTCCCTACCAATGTGAATGCCCTTTGTTTTCCTCACTTATTGCTCTCACTAGAGCTCCCAGAAAAATATTGAATAGAGAGTGAGAAAGAGCACCTTTGTCTCATTTTCATAATGGAAATGCATTCAATCTTTTTCCATTGATAAAATAATTTTAAAGACTAAAGTGTGTCTGACACAAGTCTTGGTATTTTAAACTGCTTCCTATCAGCTGAAAGTTGGAGAAGATAGAAGAAGAAATCAATATCGGTGAACTGTGATGCTGATGAAGAGAACTGAAAATATCATGGGCTACCAAAAGAACTTGAAACCTTATCCTGACAGATGGAGAAAGAACTGAAGTTATCAATTATTTCATCAACAATCAACACCCCTGGTACCAGCAATCAGTAAATCAAGAGATGTATTACATTGGGAAAATCTGTTGTCGGGATCTCTTTAAAATACTGAGGAGCAATGAAATGAGTTTAATGACTTAACGTGTGTGTTCAGTCACTTACTATGTATCTGAGAGTTGGAAATGAGTAAGGAAGGATAACAGAAGAACTGAAGCCTTTGAACTGTGGTGTTGGAAAAGAGCACTGAATATTCCATGCACTGCAAAAGAAAGTTACATCTTGAGAAATGTGCAGCCAGTATGCTCCTTGGAGGCAAAGATGGTGAAGCTTCATCTTTCATACTTTGGGCATGTTGCTAAGAAAGGTTATTCCTTGGAAAGAGACATCATGCTTGGAAATAAATAAGAAGGGTCAGCAAAGGAGAGGAAGCCCTCCAAAGACACGGATTGGCACTGTGACTGCAGCAACGTGCTCAAGTGTGCCAGAGATGGTAAAGGTGGGAACAGGATGGGACAGAGTTCACGCTTGTTGTTCATAGGGCAGTCATGAGTCATACTCAACTTGACGGCATCTAACAACAACTGCTAGAACAAACATGTCTTAAAAGAAATGCAGCCAGAATGTTCGTTAAGGACAGGGAAACTTGGTCACTTACTTTGAGTATATTTCAGGAGGAACCAGACGTTGGAGAGAGACATCACGCTGGGAGCAGTAGAAGAACAGTGCAAGAGGGGAAGACTCTCAACAGTATGGACTGACACAGTGACTAGTACAGTGGGCGTGATCGCAACACAGACAGTGAGGATGGTTCAGGGTCGGGCAAGGTTCAGATCTACTATTAACAGGGTCACTTTGAGTCCCAGTCAACTTGATGACACCTAACAACAACCACGATTAAAAATATGTTGTTGAGGTGTTTTGTTTTGTTTTTTTTTTACAAAACTTTTATTATGTTGAGGAGTTTCCCCTCTTACTCAGTTGTGCTAAGGGTTTTCATCAAGAATTGGTTTTGGAATATCATTAAATGCCTTTTCTGCTTCATTGAGAAGATCATCTGATTTTTTTTTTGGGGGGGTTGCTTCATCGATTCCTTTTCTAAAGTTGAATGACTCTTGCATATGTTATGAATTTTACCTGGCCATAATGATGACTTAGTGGTGAGGAGTTGCAGTGCCAAACCAAAGGCATATGGTTCAAATCCACCATCTACTCTGTGAAAGAAGGATGAGCAATCTCTTCCTGAGCAGCCTCTGAAAACCTGCTGGAGGGGCGGCTATGAGTTGGTTCCAACGTGACAGTGCACAACTTAACAACAACATACTTTTTCACGGTTTTTATATCTTAAATTCTAGTGTCTAGAATTTTGTAGAGAAATTCTTGCATCTACGCTTATGACAAATGAGATACTGATCTGCAAATTTCTTTCTTGTTTTCCTTTCCCCTCCCCAAGCTGGTGTTTATGCCTGGCTTTGGTCTTACATTTATGTTGATTCCATGGAATGACCCTGGAGTATTTCTTCCTCTCTTATGCCTTAAATAGTTAGAACAGTATTGATGTAAAGCTCTTTTCTGAATGTTTGGTAGAATTCTCCAGGAAAGCTCAGCCAGAGTCTTGCTATTGAAGAGAGTTAAGAGAGTTGTTTTGTTTTTACTAACCTCTTCAGTCTCTCCTTTTGTTTTGGAGTCTGTTCCGTTTTCACTACCTCACTTCACATTAGTGTAAATTCTTGTGGTTAGGTGCCATTTAGTAGAGTGTGACTCGGAGCAACCCTACGAACAGTAGATCAGAACGCTGTCCTTTCTGTGCCACCCTGTGCCTCCTAGACATTTTCCATTTCCTCCAGGTTTACAAATTTGTTGGGAGTAAAATTTTTCATAGTGTAGCTATTAAGTATTTTTAAAATTAGAATTAATCCTGTTGTAATATCATTTCATATTTCAGTCCCTTGCTGTTCCTGTTTTTCTTTTGTCACTCTGACTAGTAGTTTCCCTACTATATTGATCCTTTCTAGGAGTCAACTTCCGGTCTAGTTAAAGTTATTGTTTTTCTTTTCTCCATTTCATTGATTTCTTCTCTGACACATACTATTTTCTTTCTTCTCCTGACTGCAGGCTACTTTTCTTGCTCTTTTTCTATTCGTTCAAATTGTAGGGCTAATGTTTTAGTTTTGAATTTTTTTTAAATGGGTGCATTTACTGCCAAAAACGGATCTGCTGAGCACAGCTTCTGATGTGTCTGAAAGGTTTTGAAATGTCATGTTTTTAATTCTCATTTAGCCCTGTGACGTTTCTTAATTCACCTTTGATTTTGTTTATGTTCAATTGTTTTTAACAAAGTATTATTAAGTTTCCATGCATTTTATTTTTTTCTTTTGATCTGTTACTGGTTTCTTTTATAGTGCTATAATCAGACTAAAATTTTATATCATTTCTATGTTTTTTATTTTATTGATATTTGGTTGTGTCCTAAAATGTGGTCTACACTAAGGAATGATCCATAAGCACTGGGAAAAAAAAACCATAAACCATGATGCTCTTGCTGTTCTGTGTAAGTCTATGAGATCAAATTGGCTGACTGAGGTATTTCGATTGACTGAGGTATCTTGATTGACCTTCTTTTTAACTGTTCTGTTCTTCACCCAAAGTGGTTACTATTATTATTATTGGGAAGCTATATCTCTTCAATGCTGTTAGAGTTTGTCTCATATATTTTGGTGCCTTGTCACTGGATATTTAGAATTGTTAGGTTTTCTTGGTGAGTTGATCCTTTATCTCCCACTTTTCCTTAGCTTTTATGGTTGATTTAGTGTTAAAGTTTGTCTTATCAAATATTGCTATTTTTGTTATTTCTTGAATTAGTGTTTGCTGTGCTTATTTTTCTCAGCATTTGACAAGCAGTCTTTAAATACCTTTATAAAATTTAGTTTAGTGTGGTTTTTTTGTGTTTTTTTAATAAAATAAGTTTGTTTAACTCACTGCTGTTGAGTAGCATTGCTTTACAGTGACCCTTCATCAGGGTCAAGGCTCAAATCCTAACATTAGGAAACGGTCCATCTTTTTCCTCCACAGAGCTTGATTCGAACCCACAGATTCATGTGGATGTTTGGATAGTAGAACAAGATGCCACACTATCAGACTTACTCAGCATCTTTAATTTCCTATTTATCATTTGCCTTTAAAAAATGGCAAAGATCTCATTTCAGAACAAGATTTAACTTCTGGCTATAGTAGCAATTTTTTTTTTCTTTCAAGTAAATTTATACTATTGATCTAAGTGTTAAAAAAACACCTCTCAAGGTCTATTGGAAGAAAGGTACTATTAAAATTGTTTATTCCACAATATTGAACAAATATTGAGTACCAAGTCTGTACCAGATCCTACTGAACGATAAGGATACAGAGATGAGAAAGACATCGTAGTGGAGAGAATAGGTTCATTGAAGCTAGCTTCAATGTTGTGCTCCCCAGAATTCTACCCTGCCCTTCTCTTTGCCCTTACTGTACTGTTTTTATAGCCTTCAACTGAGAATCTTCAACATTGGATGACATTATTAGTCTGTCATATCACTGGTTTGGTCTATGTAAATCCTTAAGAGTGCACAGAGTACAGAGAAATTAACTATGTCATATGAAAGGAGAAGAAACATCTAAGAGAGGATGATATAATGAGAACCCTGAGGTGAGCAAAATAAATAAGTGAATTCTCCAGCGTATTGAAGAGCAACTACGTCAGGCTGGAGACTAAAGTGCTCCTGATCCAGGCTATAGTCTTCATAATCGTGCGCTATGCATCAGAGAGCTGGACAGTGACTAGGGATGATAGAAAGAGAGTTGATGCCTTTGAGCTGTAGTGTTGGAGAAAAATGTTGAATATACTGTGGACTGCTAGGAGAACGAACAAGTTTGTCCTGGAAAGGATGAAGCCAGGCTGCTCCTTGGAGGCAAGGATTCTTAAGTTTCATCTGACCTACTTTGGACATGTTGCAAGGAGGGACCAATCCTTGGAGAGGGACATTATGTTTGGGATAGTAGAGCGACAGTGCAGGAGAGGAAGACTCTTGATGAAATGAATCAATTCAGTGATTGGGGTAGTGGGAGTGGGTATGTCAGAGACAGTGAGGTTGGCACAGGATAGAGCAGGGTTTAGGGCTCTTATACATAGGGGTCGCAATGAGTCACAAGCGACTTGATGGCACATAACAAAGCAACAAGAAGTACATTTTAATAGCATAATGCAGGAACAGAAGGATACGGCATGCTGAACAGAAAGTATTTTAGTGCAAATTAAGTCACAGAAATTTTTAAGATTATATGTTCAGCGGGTGTAAGGACTGTTCAATTTATTTCTCCATTATAGCCCAGCTACCTAGCATTCTCAATAAATAATTTTCTATTAAATATCATAAAAATTATACAAATGAAAAAAAGACAAGATTTTTAGCAAGAGACTATCATAATCAGATATAATCTTTAGAAGAATAGGTATGGTAGAAGTACAATAAGAAATAAAGATGAGAACGACTGCTGGCAGAGAAATATATTCTAGAATTACTATAGTAAGCTAGGCAAGAGATGGCAAGAGTCTGTAGAATGGCAAAGATGGTAGAAAAGGCCAACAGTTAAGATATTCAAAAGGCAGTTACACACTGCTACAAAAAGGCCACTGGACCTTGCAAGCAGTCACTGATCTGTGTTAACACTATTAATCTTGTACAGAAGGTATAAAAAAGCAGAGTGATGTGTTTACAAGAGGTCAGTGATGACAAGAGGTCAGATAATGACACCAGGTAGAGTAAAATTAAAAAGCTATAGTTCTGCATTGTCTCATCTGACCTTCAAAGAGACTACAAATGCCTACCTGAACTCAAAAATATAATTGAAAATTCAGTCTCCCAGTCACAGTCCAAAGGTCCAATGGCTACATGTGGCTATGAAAGAGCCCATAATTCTAAAATATTTTCAGCACTGCAGAAAGTTCTATTAGACAATGCTGCTACAGACAAATAAAACTCATCCATGAGATATATACCATTTACCAATCAATCTAACTCCGTCTTTATCTCACTGCTCACTGAATTCAGACAAGCAATCAGGAAGTTACTTTCATCAGCCACCAGAATTTATAAGTATATTTTCAGTAGCAGGATTATAAGAGTTAAACTCACTTGTTCAAAGCTTCCACTCCGGCTTTTGCTGAAGAACTTGGTACCACAAAACCTGATCCAGTCTCAGCATAGATAGTTGTAATAGCAAGAAATGCTGCTCCTAAAATTTTCAAAGGATAGAGTTGATTAACAATAAAAATAAGAAAAACAGAAGTCACAGCCATGGAGTCAGAGTCATAGCTGACCCTCCAATGGGTTTTCAGAGGCTGTAAATTGCACAGGAAGGTATTGCTCACTCTTCCCTATGGGGCAATAGTGGGTACAAATTGCCAGACAGGTACTACTTTTGTGTAACAGTGCAACTCTCTACAGACTATACCACAAGAGCACCTATATTATCACCAAATATTGTGATATATGTTTTTATGACCATTTGAAAAAAGTCAAAGTTCTTGGGGGTTAAGGAAAATGATATACAAATCTCAAGAAAAGAAGAAATCAGTTCTTCTAAAGAATGAAGGTTATCAAAAACAATAACTATGCAGATAAATTGGAAGTATTTTTTCTTATTTTCTAAATTTCTTTTAAAAATAATTTATTATACAAAAAATTACACTGTACATACAGTGACCAACAATGCCTGACACATAGTAGGTCCTCCATGAACTGACTGAATGGATGAAAGCATAAAAAAGTGACCTCACACAATGGAGAAAGAAACATTCCCTACCTTTTATTTATCAACACTGGAGAAGACAGTAAGGCTGTTATGTGTAAATAGATCAAAATATGCTCATACAGTTTGTAAAATTCTGTATACATCAAGAAATTGAAATGTGAAGGACAAAAAACTAATTTGGAGTATACTCAATTTTTTTCCTTTCATTTATTAAATTTATCTTGAATATTATATTTTTCAGAGTAGAAACCAGACTTGGTACATTTTGCACCACATGGAGGCGGGAGAAGGGGGCAGGAGCACCACTTTGAGGATATGAGAAATAAGAATGGTTATCTTAGTCATACTGGTAACTCTTTTTTTATAGCAAACTTAGCCTTTAAAATCTCTGAAAATTACTTAGCCTCCAAAATCTTATTCTGAAAGAAGAGGGGTGTAGAACATTGGTGTATCCATTACAGTACACTGACAGCAGATGTTAACATCATTCGTACAGCTACACTGCAAAAACTATTTCAGGCAACAGCTTATAGCAGCAAATGTCCCAACAGAAAGTATGCTAGCATCTGATTACGATTTAGCAGCAACATTCCTTGTAGTTTAGAGAGGAAGCATTAATCCATTATTACATAGAATCGATGATGAAAATGAAAATCATCGTCTTCTTTCTCCCTTTTATAAAGAGCGACTACTGGTGAAGTGGTCCATAGGGAGTTGTGCTGCTAATCGAAAGGGGGCACCGCATTGGTGAATCTAACTCACCAGTACATCTGTGGGGGGAAAGACAGGCTTTCTTCTCTAGTAGAATATATACAGATTCCTAAAAACCCACCTGAAGGTCAAATATAAGTCAGTCCCAACTCGAAGGCAATGAGTGAATGAGTGAGTGACAAAACATGGTTAAAGAGCCTGCGGAAAGATGTCTGTGAATTTCCTGGGAATTCTCACCATCACTCCTGTTTCTGATTCACATTTCCTAACACTCACTGCTGTTGATGCACTGAGTCAGAATCCATCCAAACCTCCAGTGGGTTTTCAGAGGCTGTAAATGGCATAGGAAGAAACTGCTCATCTTTCTCCCATGGAGCAATGAGTAGATTTGAACAGTGTGCCTTAGGGTTGACAGCACAACTTCAATCACTAAGCTACCAGACTCACCATTAGTTAGTCTTAACTCATGATGACCCTCCTTCATGGTTTCCCAGGCTGTAAATCTAAATGATAGGAATCTGCTCTGCTTTCCTTACTCGCTCAGAGTGGATTCAAGCCAGTTAGCCTCCCAACACTTGTTCCATTTCTGTTGCTTTTACTGCTTTTCACTTTGCCCCCTTCTTCTTGAACTCCTTTCTTCACTGGCCCTTCCCTCAGTGGTAATTAATCAAGTTTCAGTATCCACCCTGAATACATCTCTTCTTAAGATTTCAGGTGAGTAACAGTCAATCTTCAAAGGGTTCACCACTCCTTAGCCTAATCTCCTGCAGTATATCATGTAACACTTGGCTCCTGGACATTTTTCAGTAAGATCACAGAGTATTTCTAAAATCATCTGTGCTCTACAAGTTTTTCAAAAGAATTCTTAACTTTTTTGAAAATATCACCAAACTATAATAACCATCTTCTTAAAAGAATATCACCTATTATATGAAGAGTTTTCTCATTTAAATCTTTAATATAAATGCATCCTTCACATAGGCTTAAACATGCATGCTCAATTACATTAAATGTTAGCAGGGTTTTAGTTTTCTAAATGGCTTTAATTACAGTTCATCAATTAGATTTCAGACACTTGATGGTCCCTCTGAAAGTGGTGGTAAAAATACACTTACTGGAGGAAGCTAACATTTTCTTTAATAGCTAACATTGACTGAACACTAGTCTGGACTGTGTACTGTTCTTAACAAGATCAGGCCTTCCCTTCATACCTTCTTTCAGGGAGGGGGCTTCATCCCTTTGGGGATGTAAATTTTTAATAAATCTATCATTATTATTTTACTCATCCCCTCCAAAAAAAAGACAGAGGGTCAGTGAAAGAGAGGAAGTCCCTCAAGGAGACAGGTAGTACAGTGACTTGCAATAATGGGCTTGGGTATAGTAGAGATTGTGACAATGGTGCAGGATAGGCAAGATTTTGATTGGTTGTTTACAGAGTCAATATGTTGACAGTACATAACAACAGTAGGAAATCCTATTTAAGGGCTGCAGCAACTCAGGGGTATTGGTGCTGTTAGTGTGTGCCATCAAGTCAACTACAACTCACAGCGACTCTATAAACAATGGCTCTGAACCTTGTCCTATCTTGAGTCAACTTCACTGTCTTTGACAAGCGTGACTCCATTGCTACAGTCACTATATTAATCCCTCTCATCCAGGGTCTGCCTCTCCTATGCTGACTCTCTATCTTCCCACGTGTGAGATTCTTCTCCAAGGACTGGTTCCTCCTGGCAATATACCCAAAGTATGTGTAATGGAGCTCCAAAAATCCTTGCCTCCAAGGAACAACCAGGTTTCAATCTCTCTATGACAAGCCTGTTTGTTTGCTTGGCAGTCTGTTGTATGATCAATACTCTTCTTCAGCACCACAACTCAAAGGCATCTATTCTCTGTCATCTTTAATTTTTTTTATTTTATTATTTTTGTGTGAGTGTACCATCAAATCAGATCTGACTGGTACAGGAGGAGATTGTCCCTCCTTCCCCGGCAGAGCATCTGGTGGATTTGAACTGTGCACCTCTGGGATTGTAGTAGCAGCTCCTTACCACTAGGTCACCAGAGCTCCCCTATTCTCTGTCATCTTTAATCATTATCTAGCTCTCAGATACATAGCAAGCAACTGAGAAGACTATGGTGAATCAGGCACACCTTAGTCTCTAGACTGACACCACTGTGTTCTGGAGAGTGTGCTTGGCACTCTGGAGAGGTCTTTGATAGCAGTTTTTCCAAATATAGCTCATCTTTTTATTTCCTGACTGTTAGTGCCAATAGTGTTGACTGTGGATCTGAGCAAGAAGAAATTATTAACAACCTCAATGTTGATGCTGCCTTTTGACTCACTAATGAAGATTTTGGGGTTTTTTTTTATGTTGAGATACAATCTATATTAAAGACTGCAGTCTTTTGTCTTCTACAAGCAAACATTTCAAGTTCTCAGTTTTCAGAGAGAAAAGTTATGTCATCTGCAAAATGCAAGCTGTTGATGAGTCTTCTTTTAGTCTTGATGCCACATTCTTCTTCATAAAATCCAGTCTCCTGAATGATGATCTATTCTGCATATAAATTGAATAGGTATGGAGAAAGGATACATCCCTGATGCACTTCTTTCTTGATTTTGAACCATGCAGTGTTTCTTTGCTCTGTTCTTACAACAGCTTCCTGGTCTAGGTAGACGTTTCACATGAGCACAATCAAATGCTCTGGGATTCCCATTCTTCTCAACATTAGCCATAATTTGTCACGAGCCAGTCAAATGCCTTGGCAAAGTCATTAAAACAAAGATAGACCTTCTTCTCGTACTCTCTGCTTCCAGCCAAGATCCATCTGACATTAGCAATGATATCCCTAATGCCACAACCTCTTCTAAACCCAGTTTATAGTTCTAGAAGTTCTTTGTCAATATGCTGACTATTCTAGACCTTTTTGGATAATCTTCAGCAAGATTTTTGCTTACACGTGATATTAGTGATCTTGTTTGATAATTTCCACATTCTGCTGGATCATCTTTTTGGGGGAATGGGAATAAATATGGATCTCTTCCATTCAGTTGGGCCAGGCAGTTGTCCTCCAGATTTCTTGGAACAACCTGGTGAGCAGATCTAGGGCTGCATCCGTGTGTTGAAATATGTCATTTGGTATGCCATCAATTCCTGGGGTCTTGTTTTTTGCCAATTCTATCAGAGCAGCTTGAACTTCCTCTTTTATTACCATAGGGTTTTGATCATATGCACTACCTAATGTGGTTCTGTGCCAGCCAATTCTTTTTGGTACTGTTACTCTGTGTATTCCTTTGGATACTCCCTGCATCATTCAATATTTTGCCTATAGCATCTTTAAATATTTCAACTAAAGGCTTGAATTTGTTCTCCAGTTCCTTTAGCTTGAGAAATACCAAGCAAGTTCTTCCTTTTTGATTTTCTGACTCTAGCTCTTTGCATGTTTCATTAATAATACTAGTTTTGTCTTCACAAGCTTCCCTTTGAAATCTTTGGTTCAACTCTTCTACTTTATAATTTCTTCCCCTTGTTTTGGCTTATTGGCATTTTGGCATTCTAGTATAATATTCAGAGTCTCTTCTGACATGTAGAGGTATTAATTATTCCTATTTTACCATATAAGAGACTGAGGCACAGAGCTGTAACATGTACAAGCCTGCATAAATAACAAGTGATGCAAGTGGGTCAATTTGACTCTAGAGCGTACATTCTTAACCACTATGTAAAATTACTTCTCTAGGAAATTTCCAATTCTATAGTTCAAAAGAATAAAGAACAAATTAGGGGGGAGGGGGGAAATCCCTTCAAAATTCCTAAGCCATCTTACCTTTACCTTATCTAACAAAATAAAAAAATAATGAGGCAAAATGTTTTCTTAAACTAGCAAGATAAATATAGCAAAAGAAGTGATTTTTTTTTTCTTTTTAAAGCAGATCTTATGGAAAGGTTTGAAGAACATCCTGGCAGGAAAGCTGGGGAATTGACTGTAGAAAACTCAGCTAATGAGAACTAGCGATCACAGTCCTACAAGAACAAGGTCACCATGAGTTAGAATCGACTTGACAACAACTCACATGCATTTTGGTTTTAAAGCGTCCTAATAAAGCCCAACGGGAATTGTCCTGCTATACCAAGGATGAGGCCTCTCTGGTGGTGCAAATCCACCAGCAGTCCCTCATGAGAAGGATGAACAATCTCCTCCTCCCTTGCAACTTACAGCCTCTGAAAGCCTCCTTGACGGTTAGCAACGAGTTGTTTCCAACTTGATGGCAGAGTATAAAGTCTAACTAATTAACCAATGTATTCTGAAAGATTACTTAAATGTACTCATATTTTTAAGAATAATACAAAGAAAAGTATCAATATATCAATATTGTTCTCATAATCTTTTTCTTTTTTTACATAAAGGCAGTTTAGTGGCAAAAAAGCTGTGCTGCAATCCTGAAGGCATGGAGCAGTTCGAGGCTATCAGCTGCTCTGTGGGAGAAGGATGGGCAATCTCCTCCCATGTTATTAACTGCCTCTGAAAACCCGCTGGAGGATCAGCTATGGGTCAGTTATGACTCGATGGCACTTGACAACAATAACAACATACAATTTGCACTCATGCTACTGACAAATTCAAAAACCTTATTATTCTCTTGTTTTTCCCTTGCTACCTCTGAAAGTGCATGTATAAACCTCCATTTCATTTCATCATGTCAAATAACTGGTCCATCTCTTTTGCTCAAAATACTTAAGCTGAAGATCATAAAAGAAAGATGTGCTAATTAGCTTTATTAACACATCTTTGTTTTAGGGGTCTCAAAAATATGCTTCCTTTAGAAGACAAAGTACTATCTTTTTTGCTTTAGTGTTGACTTAGAAAAGGTGGTAAAAGAATGAGGAAAGAATTGAAGAAATTAGTGTATTTTGGCAGGTAAGAGAATTTTTGACTGTGTAGATCATAACAAACTGTGGCTAACTCTGAGAAGAATGGGAATCCCAGAACACTTGATCGTTCTAATGTGAAACTTATACTTGGACCAGGAGGCAGTCGTCAGAACAGAGCAAGGGAACACTTGCATGGTTCAAAACTGGGAAGGGCGTACGCCAGGGATGCATCCTATCTCCATACCTCTTCAACCTATATGCAGAACGGATTATCCGGGAGGCTGGGCTCTATGAGGAGAAATGTGGGGTCAAGATTGGTGGACGATTTATCAACAATCTGCATTATGCGGATGACACAACCCTGCTTGCTGAAACTGAGGAGGACCTGAAGCGCCTGCTGCAGAGTGTCAAGGACTGCAGCCTACAATATGGATTGAGGCTCAATGTCAAGAAGACAAAGATTCTCACCACTGGACCAATTGGCAGCATCAGGATGGATGGTGAAGAGATTGAGATTGTACACAGCTTTAGTTTGCTTGGCTCCATAGTCAACAGTCTTGGCACCAGCAGCCAGGAAATTAAAAGGCGCATTGCCATGGGAAAGTCTGCTGTTAGGGACCTCTCCAAAGTGCTGAAGAGCAGTGGTGTCTCTCTGGAGACTAAGGTGCGTTTGATACAGGCCATGGTCTTCGCAATCACCTATTATGCATCAGAGAGTTGGACAATGACCAAGGAGGATAGAAGGAGAATTGATGCCTTTGAGCTGTGGTGCTGGAGAAGAGTATTGAGAATACCATGGACTGCTAGGAAAACAAATAGATTTGTCCTGGAGAGGGTTAAAGCGGGTGGCTCCTTGGAGGCAAGGATTCTGAGGCTCCGTCTAACTTACTTTGGACATGTTGTGAGGAGAGATCGGTCCTTAGAGAGCGACATCATGCTTGGGAGCGTGGAGGGACGGCGCAGGAGAGGAAGGCCCTCTATGAGGTGGACTGATTCAGTGACTGGGATAATTGGGATGGAGTGTCAGAGACAGTGCGATTGGCACAGGACAGAGCGGAGTTTAGGGCTGTTGTACATAGGGTCGCTATGAGTCGCAGGCGACTCGACGGCACATAACAACAACAAGAGAATTTTCAGCCTTGGGTAGGAAGAAGAGCTTACACGCATTAAATTGGAACACAGAGGAGCATGTTCATAAATGCTAAAACGTGCATTACAACCTCCTTCATAGAGGGGCAGGATTAGAGTTGGGCGGGAATGTTCTGAACAGTTTAGACAGAGAAAGAATAATGGTTCTTGTTTGAGGATATGTAACGATTCCAGAAGGAAATGAGTCTAGACAGGCTGCGAATCTGAATAGGGAGAATGAGGGGAGAGTAATAGCCACTACAGTCCTAAGGATCTCTGGTGTTATGCTGGTAAGGAAATGCACTGCCAATTCAAAGGTACTTGGTGTTCAAATCTACCAGCTGCTCCACTGGAGAAAGATGGGCAATCTTTTCTCATGCAATTTACTACCTCAGAAAACATCCTAGAAGATTATCGTGTGGTTTGGTTCTGACTCAACAGTATACAACAACATAGGTCTGGAGTTCTGATAGCCAAGTGGGTAAGGAATTGTGTTCCCAAACTAAAGGCAGCTGGTTTGACTCCACCAGTTGCTCTGGGGGAGAAAGGTGAACAGTCTCCTCTGGTATAATTTACAGCTTCAATACAGGTCTATATTGACTTGACAGCTTACTTGTACTTGTATGTTCATAAACTGGAAAGTAAGAATGCTTTTAAATTTATTTGAGTTTATAGTTTACATATAACACAATCTAGGGGACTAGCAGGATGGTCAAAAACTGTTTTCTGAACATTTATTCTAACTTAGCTGTAAGAACAATATAAACTGTTTCACTTAAATTTTCCACAAAATTCACGAGGTGATTCAATAAGGAAAAAATGGTAGCTATATGCAAAAGAGAATGAGAGGCAACTTTATATCGCTATGAGTCGCAAGCGACTCGACGGCACATAACAACAAACAACAACAATATATGCAAAAGAGAATGAGAGGCAACTTTATATCATATGCAAACATTAACACAACATGTAAGATTCAAAACTACAAAACATTCAGGAAAAAAAATTGGAGAATTATTTGTGGCCTTGCACTAGGCAAAGATTTCTTAGCTAGAACACAAAAAGCATAGAAAATTTCTCAAGTTAGGCAACATCAAAATTAAAAACTCTTCCTCTTCAGAAAACTTTGTTAAACACAAAATACAAAATCATTGAAAGAATTTTCATAGAATACTGAGAGAAAATATTTTCAAAACATGTAATTTATGAAAGACTTGCATTCAGTATTAATTTTTCAAAATATCTCATTCAACTAAATACTAGGAATACAAATAACTCAGTTTAAAAATGGACAAAAGCTTTGAAAGCACTCCCTCAAACAATACTTATGAATAATGAGTAAGTACACAAAAAGATACTCAAAATTGTCTTTAGGAAAAAAATCGGTTAAAACCACAAAGAACTGTTATGCAAAAAATGACTAAAATTTGAAAAGAGCGACTGCAGTAGATTGTTCCCCACAATGATGCGGAAATGATGTGGAAAAACTATAACTTATAAACTGTTGGAAATACAATATAGCACAGTCAGTTTGGAAAATAGTTTGGCAGAGTCATCCAAATTTAAAATTTCTTCTGGTCATCAAAAGACACTTTTAAAAAATAAAAAAGGAAGCTACAGACTGGGAGGAAATTTTAACAGATACATTTATTTGATTGAGTAGTCAACCCAAATGACACACAGAATTTAGATGGTAGGTAGGTAGGTAGGTAGGTAGGTAGATGATACAAAAGGACATACAGACCATTTTTTAAATGAGTTCATGTTTTAAATAGTGAAGATTGATTTGATGGTGAAAAAGGAGAACTTCTGAAAGTTATGAAAATGTACTATATCCTGCTGTATCTTGATTAGGGTAATAGTTACATAAGTATCTATGGTTATACTTAGAAAGAACTCTGGTGGCTGAGGAGTAAGGAGTTGTGCAGCCAACAAAGGTAGGTGGTTCTAATCAACCAGCTGGTCCATGGGAAAAATATGAATGATCTCTTTCCATGAGACTTCCAGCCTCTGAAGACCTGCTGAGCGTCAGCTATGACTCAGTTCTGACTCAAATTCCTATGACAACATACGTTTATTAAAAGTCACCAATTTATACATACAAAATATATTCAAATATTTCACTGTGTATAAATTTTACTTACATTTAACAAACAAAAATAATATATTAGAGCTACATCATGCATTGTTTAATCTTATTCTTTTTTTTTTATCTTATTCTTAAATTTCTTTCTCTCTGCTTATAACAATCTCGAGTTTCATACTGTTTCCACCCTAGTATTTGAAAATACATTGTAAAGAGTAAAGTTCCACAGAGGTATAAAGTATTGTTAATGTTATTTTAACAAAATACTTCTAATTATATCCTAAAGTCATCTCCTGTCAGCTTCCAGAGATATCTATTGTTTCTAACAATTTAGAATTTGATAGAAATGTCAATGTTTACCCTATCCATAGCTTTTGTGACTGGATTCTTAAATAAAACCCCAAATTAGCTTCTCTTAATATTTCTTTGTTGCAAATTAACTTCTTAGTACAAATAATTACTTGTCTCCATACTATATTTGGTATTATGCAGTATTTGTCCTTTCTTTTCTTCCTTCCTTCCTTCCTTCTTTCCTTCCTTCCTTCCTTCCTTCCTTCCTTCCTTCCTTCCTTCTTTTCTCCCTCCCTCCCTCCC
>NW_006399758.1:38085115-38094607 GCF_000299155.1 Elephantulus edwardii | reverse complement strand
CTTGGGAGGGTGGAGGGACAGTGCAGGAGAGGAAGGCCCTCTATGAGGTGGATTGATTCAGTGAGTGGGGTAATTGGGATGGGAGTGTCAGAGACAGTGCAATTGGCACAGGATAGAGCGGAGTTTAGGGCTGTTGTACATAGGGTCGCTATGAGTCGCAAGCGACTCAACGGCACATAACAACAACAACCACCATACTATATTTTTAGGTTTCTAAATGGTTTTCTAGTGATGAATGGGCTAGGGCATGCTATAGTCAATATCCTTCCCATTAAGGATAAACCACAATTAATTGACTTTTGTAGCAACAACACAGTACTGGGCTAATATCTTTGTTATTGTTGTTGTTGTTGATTGCCTTCAAGTCTATCATGACTCACTAGCGATCCTATGAACAAAAGGCCTGAAGCCCCTCAACAACTATCGACATTTATCAATATTCATAGAGTTTCCAGAGGCATGTTATTTAGGAAGTGGATGCCACTCCTGCTACCAAATCTGTCATAGTATGTTATGTGGCATTTGTCACATGCAATGTATAGTGATTCTATGCAGCTCTAAACCCTTCCCTGTCCTGGGCCAATTTCACTAATTTCGACACACCAACCTTGATCGCCCCAGTTACTGTATAAATCCATCTCGTCCAGGGTTTCCCTCTCCTGCACTGTCCATCAACCCTTCCGAGCATGATGTCCTTCTCCAAGAACTGATCTTTCTTGGCCATGTGCCCAAAGTAAGTGAGGCGGAGCTTCAAAATCCTAGCCTCCAAGGACAGACTTGGTTTCACCCTCTCCAAGACAGACCTATTTGTTTTCTTGACAATCCACGGTATGTTCAAGACTCTTCTCCAGCACCATAACTCAAAGGCATCTATTCTTCTTCTGTCATCCTTAGTCATTGTCCAACTCTGAAGCATAACAAGTAATTGAGAAGACCTGGATTAGGAGCACCTTTTTATCTAGATATCAGCACTCTGGAGTGGTCCAAGACAGCATTTTCCCAATGCAATTTTTTTAATTTCCTAACTGTTGGTTTTAAGAGTGTTGATCATGGATCTGAGCAAGCTGTAACTGCTAACAACCTCAATCTCTTCTCCATCTAATATTTTGCTGTCGAGGGGCCCAGTGGTGAGAATCTTTGTCTTCTTGATGTTGAGCTTCAATCCATAAAGAAGACTACAGTCCTTGACCTTTAGCAGCAAGTGCTTCAGGATGTCTTCAGCGTCATCTGCATATCATAGGTTGTTAATGAATCTTCCTACAATCTTGATGCCACACTCCTCCTCATAAAGCTCTGCTTCCCGAATGAGCTGTTCTGCATACAGACTGAAAAGGCATGGGGACAGGATGCATCCCTGACACACTCCTTTCAGGATTTTGAACCATGCAGTGTTTCCTTGGTCTGTTCTGAGGACTGCTTCTTGGTCTAAGTATAGGTTTCATATAAGCACGATCAAGTCCTCTGAGATTCCCATTTTCCTCACAATTTATTGTGAGCCAAACAGTCAAATGCCTTTGCATAGTCAAACACAGATAGACCTTCTGGTACTCTCTGTTTTCTGCCAAGATCCATCTGACATTAGCAATAATGTCTTTAGTGCTACAACCTCTTCTAAACCCAGCCTGTATTTCTGTTAGTTCTCTGTCAATGTACTGTTCAAGTCTTTTTTGAATAATCTTCAGCAGTATTTTGCTAGTGTGTGATATTATTGATATTGTTCGATAATTTCTACACTCTGCCTGGTTAGTTTTTTGGTTTGTTTTGTTTTTTAGGGGCAAAATATGGATCCTCCAGATTTCTTGGCACAATTTGGTGAAAACCTGCAGGGCAGCATCTGTTTGCTGAAATATGTCAATTGGTATTCCATCAGTTCCTGGGGCTTTATTTTTGCCAAGTTCTTCAGAGCAGCCTCACTTCCTCCGTCATCACCATTGCCTCTTACTCAGATGCTGATTCTTGAAATTCATCAGTGTCAGCCAATTCTTTTTGGTACAATGACTCTATATTCCTTCCATCTGTCTTTACATAAATCTTTTATTTGCTCATAATTATTCATTTTGTATTAATGCTGCTTAGAAACTTATTTAACAATATTCTCTAATTCTAGTTTCTCTGTCCTTACTGATGCCATGTTTGTCTTGCTCTTCCGTCATCCACTGTCCCCTCTAAGTGCACATTGACACAATCCAATCCAGAACAAGTGAGCTTCTATCAGATTTCTCAGTGCTAGTGCTGTTATTTTCTCTAGTTTGACATCCCAGAGACCCTATCTTCTTTGACTTCTTAGAAATTAGACTACTTGGTCAATAGGTAACTTCATGACAGATGGAAGAAAGACTGAAGTTGTCAACAATTTCATCTCATTTGGATCACAGTCAACATCCATGGTACCAGCAGTCAAGAAGTCAAAAGAAGTCATATTACACTCAGAAAATCTGCTCAGAAGGACTTCTCCAAGGTGCTAAGGAGCAACAACATCAGTTTAAAGTAGACCTGACTGAAACCATGATCTTTCCAATTACTTGCTTTGCATATGAAAATTAGACAATGAATAAGGAAGATAGGAAAATCAATGTCTCTTTGAATTGTGGTGCTGATGAAGAGTACTGAATATCCCATGGACTGCCAAAGGAATAAATATGTTTTGGAGCAAGTGCAGCCAGAGTGCTCCTTAGAAAGCAAAGATGGTGAAACTGAAACTGTGTCTCACACACTTTGGGTATGTTGTTAGGAAGGACCTTGGAAAAAGATATCATGCTTGAAAGGTGGAGAGTCAGTGAAAGAGAGGAAGACCCTCAAGGAAATGGATTGACATGGTGACTGTAACAATGGGATTAGGTACATCAGAGATAATGCAGATGGGGAAAAAATAGGACAAGGTCCAGATTCTTTGTTAATAGTGTTGCTATGAGTTGTAATCCACTCAACAGCACCTAGCAATAAAAAATAACAACAAGGTACTTCTGAGAAGAATGGGAATCCCAGAACATTTGATAGTGCTAATGCGAAACCTATACTTGGACCTGGAGGCAGTCATCAGAACAGAGCAGGGAGACACTACATGGTTCAAAATCAAGAAAGGGGTCCGTCAGGGATGTATTTTGTCTCCATATCTTTTCAATCTGTATGCAGAACAGATCATCCAAGGCGCTGGGCTGTACAAGAAGGAATGTGGCATCAGGATTGATGGAAGAATCGTCAACAACCTGCCTTATGCAGATGACACAACCCTGCTCATTGAAACTGAGGAGGACCTGAAGCACTTGCTGCAGAAGGTCAAGGACTGCAGTCTTCAATATGGATTGAAGCTCAATATCAAAAAAACTAAGATTCTCACCCCTGGGCCAATTGGCAGCATCAGTATGGACGGTGAAGAGATTGAGATAGTTAACAGTTTTAGTTCAGTTGGCTCCACACTCAACACTCTTGGTAACAGCAGCCAGGAAATCAGGAGACCAATTGCATTGGGAAAGTCAGCTGTGAGGGACCTCCAGGCTATAGTCTTTGCAATTACGTGCTATGCATCGGAGAGTTGGACAGTGAATAGGGATGATAGAAGGAGAATTGATGCCTTTGAGTTGTGGTGCTGGAGAAGAGTATTGTTTATACCATGGACTGCTAGGAGAGCAAACAGGTTTGTGCTGGAGAGGGTGAAGCCAGAATGTTCCCTGGAGTTAAGGATTCTGAAGCGTCATCTGACATACTTTGGACATGTTGCAAGGAGGGATTGGTCCTTGGAGAGGGACATCGTGTTTGGGAGAGTGGAGGAACGGTGCAGGAGAGGAAGACCCTTAATGAGATGGATCGATTCTGTGAGTGGAGTGGTGGGAATGAATGTGTTTGAGACAGCAAGATTGGCACAGGATAGAATGGCGTTTAGGGCTCTTGTACATAGGGTCTCTATGAGTCGCAAATGACTCAAGGGCACATAACAACAACAACAACTTCTTGAGAAAAAGACAGTAAAGATTAAAGCCTTGGAAACCTAATGGATAGTCACTATAGACAGAATCAATTTGACAACAGGAAGTAACATATTTCTTGACAAGATAGATGGGCACAGTGGCTGCAGCAGTGGACAACAGAGATTGTGAACATGGCTCTGGACCAGGTAGTTTTTCATTCTCTCATACAAAGTGAGTCAGAGATAACTCAACAGCACCACCTATCGACAATGTACTTCTACCCACAGATTACCAGAAACCACTGCCCTTTAAATGACTTTGAGGCTATATATAGACTTCAGCATCCTTTAACGATCATAAGCTCCTGAATTCCCTGATGTTGAACCAATACCAGAATAGACCTGTTACCAGTGCTTTCCTTAGGTGAGTGGTCCAAGTCCTTAGAACTCTTGTCAGGTTACATCATCAATAACTGACAGGGATCTTGGAAGAAGAAAAAGTGGCTTCCATCCTTTAAAGACGTATCTAATATATTTTTAATGGAGCCCATAGAATTTTAATCCAGTGTGGTGAATAAAAATAGATCAAAGTCTATGTTAGGATGAAAGACAATAATGAGAAAAGAGGGGAAATGCAGACAGAAGTCAAGGGTTGCAGAGAAAGGATACAAGGGAGACAGAGACAGATGAGGCAAGAGGAAGACACAGTGAAGAGAGAAACTGATTCTGAGAGAGAAACGGTGACTCAAGAGAGCATGGATAAACGGAAAGTCAGAGAGAGAATTATAAAGACAAGTGAGAGATGTGGAGAATCAGACTGAAGTGGACGATGAGAGGACAAATGAAGAGTGCTCAAGACTTGTTCCTCAGATAGAGCAGGGGAAGAGAGAGGAGGCAGCCCCCCACTCCTTCCTGTCTCCCTTTCCCAGCATTCATCTCTTCTGAGAAAATGAACTAAATAAACCAAAACCCCACATATAAATAACATTCACTTTATTCTAACTGGGATTTCAAGCTCATTGGGTGTGTTGAAAAAGGACAGCCCTCTGCCTGCCCCACATTCTCAAGATGCTACACAACCTTTGCTGGCCAAGAAAGTGACCTAGCAGGACAGAGGCTACAAAACCAGAAACCTAGCTGACTTCACACCTCCTTGCTCCCCTCATTTTCAAAAGCCTGTGAGAAGTATTTGAATTATTGTTTCTTGTCCTTGTTCAGAATGCACTCAGTCTCCCCTGAAAAAAATGCCCTCATCCTTCAAGTCCCAACCCTAAAGTATTTCAGGACACAATCCTGGCCAATTCTGTGCCTGTGTTATGCAGCACGGGGATACAAGTCACCAGTAAGTATCTATTAAATGAATAACATTCAAAGAGTCTAGACAAGTGTGCATACATGTAGCACACACATATACGTATTAACTTTGATAAAGAAGTTTGCTCATAGTATTAAGCTAAAATGTTCTCCTAGTATGTTCTGTCTATTCTGTTTTCCTGCAGTGTTCTTAACCTTAGTAATAACATCGCCATCCAAACTATTCAAGTCAGCTGCAAATTCACTGAGGGCACTGGTGGTTCAGTGGTAGAATCCTCACCTTCCGTGCTATCTCTGATCACTGGCTAGTGCAATCCAGGCACAGCCAGCACTCTTACCAGTGAAGTTTCCACATTGTTATGACACTTAAAAAGTCCATCACAGCTTCCAGACTAAGAGTGAACTACTTCTGAAAAGAAGCCAATGACCACAGTGGTTAGATTCTACTGCGCATAGGTTCTAAGGATGATAATAACAATTCTGTTATCTTGTTAGTCTTATGGATCTTGTTAGTCTTATCTTTTAGTCTTCTCTTTTAAATGTTTCCTTACTTATCCCTTTTCCCATATAACCACATGCAAGAAGAAAAATCTCAAACCCTCTCAGATGAGTATCTCCAATCTTTTCTATCTCTTATTGTTGCCAGAGCCTTTTTATAAGTCACATTCTCCATGAAACCTCTTCTAGGGAAATCCACAATAAAAATTTTTTATAAAACAGCTCCAATTTCCTTCAGAAATAACATCATACTCCCATGTAGGCACTGAAAGATTTCCAATTAGATCCCAATTCATCTTCCTAAACGTATTTCCCACCTCTTTCTCACCATTCCATCTAACTTCTCACCATTCCCTAAAGCCTCCTGCTTTTCTCCTCCATCAGCCCCCTATCCACTGGATTCACACTTCCTTCACCTCTTCCATCTTCATTTGCAGACCTTTGAAAATTCAGCTCAAATTGCATTTTTTTCCTCAACCTACTCACCAACTCCAATTAGAATGAATCATTCCCGTCATCAGGTTTCTGTGACACTCGAAACATATATTTCATATAAGCTGTATTACAATGCACAACACATATTTACCTATTTCTTTTCTTTCCCTCCATTAAAGATTAGAGAGCTAATCAAGCACAGATGCCGTCTCACTGCTGATTACAGACATCCTAGGACTTAGCACAAGGTGCACATAGTAGGTTCTCAACAAGTGTGTGATAGGTGAGCAAACATACCTTTCTGGGCTTTAATTAGTTGTTTTCCGATTTCTAGAGTCACAAAGGCAGTGCCATTTAGAACAATGTCAGTTATGGCCTTCCAACCATTAGGAGAGAGCCTTTCGGTGGGAGAAATAAAATTCCCTGCTGCATTGTTTATCACAACCTAATAAATGGATAAGACAAGTTATCTCTCGATACTATTTGGTATGGAAGAACATTTTCTCCCAAGAACTTTTACTTTTGAAATGTATTCATTTTGATGATAATACAATAGAACTCATTTCATAATCAACTTATAAAACAATACCATGAGGTTTGGTTTGCTTTTATATTTTTGAGCATCTGGAAACCTCCTATGTTATTGCTGTTGTTACGTACTGTTGAGTCAGGACCAACTCATAGATGACCCTCCAGGGAATTTTCAAAGGCTTAAGTTGCAATGGAGGAGACTGCCCATCTTTCTCCCTCTAGCAACTGGTAGATTTAAATCATGTGCGCTGGAAGTGCAACTTCTTGCCACTAAGCCACCACCTACCAAAATTTCAAATCTTAATCAGGAAGAGTTCACTCTAAAGAAAAATAGGTTAAGCACAGCCACCATATATGACTGATGATTTCAGCTTGGTGCCATATACGGCTAATTGTACCAGCAGAAAGACTGATGGTTCAAACCCATTTAGAAGCACCTTAAAAAAGAGGCCTTGTAAGCTGCATCTAACATCAAAGTCTTAAAAACTTCTCTGCATGTATCAGGTCACTGTGAGTCAGGAACATTTCAAAGGCACTAATACCATCAACTACCACATGACTCCTCTTTATTTTAAGAATCTCAAGAACATTCGGTTTGGAGTTCCCAAGTCATGTTAAATGGTTAACATTCTCAGCTCAAAATCTTGGTGATTCAAATGCACTAAGTGGTGGCTCAGAAGAAAGGCCTGGCTATCTCTCTCCAAAACATCAATCCTTGAAAAACCTTCTCAAGCAGAGTTCACCAGGACTCAGAACTGAAGGAAAGGTAACCTACTTATTGGTGGACATTTTTACTTAACCTGTCCAATAAAACTGGGAGATAGGTAAGTGTCCTTCATCATCAATAAACTTTCTGCTTTATTATTGGTCTCTCTAAAAACTAAGGCATAATTGCTCTCTCGGAGGTACTGGAGAAAATTACCTCCTAGTACGTAAACCAAACAATAGCAAAATACCCACATATATCTCACTTCTTGCAAGGAGAGAGCTACCCATAGTTTTCTTTGTGTTGGTTTTCTCCACTGATTGATATAACCAAAAGTTATTTGGAAAATCAAAAATTATCTAAATTAGGTTCTGTACCCTTGGGGTAACGGTTTGATTATTTTACAGCCATGTGAAATTTGCTCTATATGGCAGCAAATGAATGTTTAAGTACTCCTGAAAGGAAGCGGTTTTGCCGTCTGCCTCATTTGTATCCTTCTTCCTGCAGAGCAGGCACCTGAAAGCACAAATTTCTTAGCAACGAGAAATAGATGCTTCTCAACACAGCACTTTCTCATATAACATTTTGTTTCCTTAAAGCATCCCAGTGGGAGTTCTTCATATCAGATGTCTCACTTTGGCCCCATCACCAGGACACTTACATCAGGGAGTCCTGCGACTCTGATCAGCTCCGACACCGCTTTCTGAACCATAGCAGGATCCCTCACATCACACTGAACTGCATGCACCTGCAAAGGAACAAAGAGCAAAAGAAGCCATATTTTCCAGATTTCCAAAAATCAAAACATGAGAAAATTATTTCAATGTTATAATTGCAAAATTTAAGGGTTTTTTCTAACGTACCTTGTTTCCAGTTTGAGAAGAAATTTCTTCTGCAGTCGCTTTCAAAACATCAATCTTCCTAGAAATACACAAAACTTATGTCACATGAGTTTTGAGATGACTTCAGATTATATTTTTTTCTTTTTAATTAAAAAAATTAAGGAATTCAGAAAATCAGTAGCACAAATAAGTCATTTCCTTGAGAAGATATGTTTTACCTACAGACAAATTAGTAAAAACAAATGTATTTTCCAAAGATTAAATTAAAACAATTTATATATATTTATATATGCCTGACATTAATTTATTCAATTTGTCACTTCTAAATCAGTTACTTTGTTATTGTCTAGTCACAAATATAAAATCACTTCATTAAATACAATACTTTCTAAGTTTTAAACTATATTTATGAGTCTGAATGCAATCAGAGCCTCATGCCCTTAATAGGAAAATAAACCATGAGTATAAACTGTGAAACATTACATTGAGAAGATTTCTTTTTAATTACAAAATAAAAATCTTTCTAACTGATCTGAATTTTTTAAAAATCTGAAAAAAATTTTATGTGGCTCTTTATATGAGTAACACAATGACTATAATTGAGATCAGCTCTGATTGGTTTGGCTTACCTAAAAACTTTCCATGATAGAAAATTGGAGGAATGCGTAGAAACTATATTTGGAAAGGTTTTACATTTTATTTTTATTTATTCATTGTTGCACATTTTCTTCCCTCTCCCTTTCTCCTCCTTCACCCAGTCCACTTGGCAATGCACCTCTTTTTCCAGATTGTTCTCATACATATAATACTTAATCATATATTCCTTTCAGATTGTTCTTCCCCTTATCTATGCCAGTGCAGTGTTCAGCCACTCTTCCTATTCTCCTCCAAACCCCCCATGTCAGTTCTACTCTGTAACAGCAGTTATGCAGTTATGCATCCATTTGTGACTGAGACACTTCACTCAGTAATGCCCTATATGCTCACACACATTGTGTTAGTGTTTTATGGGTTCATTGTTTTCAGTGCTGAATAATATTCCATTGTGTGATGTTCAAAATCTCTAGCTCTTAGAGAGATGCAAATCAAAACAACTATGAGATATCTCACCTGAGCAATAATAGCAAAGTTCAACAGGGCAGCAAACAATAAATGTTGGCAAGGTTGTGGTTGTTGTTGTTGTTATGTGCCATCGAGTCGTTTTCGACTCATAGCGACCCTATGCACAACAGCCCTAAACCCTGCTCTATCCTGCGCCAACC
>NW_006399758.1:38056527-38081831 GCF_000299155.1 Elephantulus edwardii | reverse complement strand
CTTTTGACCAGTGTCTCTTAAGTTTAGTTGTACTGTCTCCAAGGGAAGTTGACGTGTCCTGTAGAACTCCTGTGTAGATTATGTTTTCCTTTCTGGCCCAAGGGCCCGCCGGGTTTGGCTGGGTTTTACCTGAAAGATGCCTCTTTGCTGTTATCCGAGGTGACCTTGCCCAGTGCCGCTTCCTGTCCTCCCTCTCTGGCCGGGTTTTGCTGGGTTCTACCTGAAAGACGCCTCTTTGCTGTTATCCGAGGTGACCGAGAGACTGGAATTCTTATTCACTGCTGGTCGAAATGTAAAATGGTACAACCACTATGGAATGCAGTCTGGCACTTTCTTAAAAAGTTGGAAACAGAAATTCTATTTGACTCAGCAATTCCACTAAGGGAATATCCTTAAAGAAATCTGAGCTACTACTCGAACAGATGTATGTTTATTGCTGCATTATTCACAATAGCAAAGGGATGGAAGCAACCCAACTGCCTATCAACAGATAGAAAAACTATGGTTTTACTAGTCTTTAAAGCTCTAAGTTTACATTTCACAGTGGTGTTGGATGCTATAAAGTTGATTCTGATCTACAGTGACCCCATGAGACAGAGCAAAACTATACTGTAATCCTGTGTGCAATCTTACAGAAGCAGATGGCCAGGTCTATTTTCCATGAAGCTACTGGTTTCAAACTGCCAACATTTCAGTTAGTAGTCATGCACTTAACTGTTGCCCCACCAGGCTTCCTTACATAGGGACTGTTGTTGTGGTGTACTATCGAGTTGGAACCAACTCATAGCTGATTCTCCAGCAGGTTTTCAGAGGCAGTAAAGTGAACTGGAGGCCACTGCTCATCTTTCTCTCACCAAGCATCTGGTATTCTCTAAATTGCCTGTCTTTGTTCTGGTAGCACATCTCCCCTACATAGTCACAGAGGACCAGAATCTGCCTAATAAGAAGAAACTCCTTCCACATACCATACTCTTCATATAATCATCACAGCAAAAAAAGAATTTCAAAAATTTGTATTTTCTAAAAAAAAAAAAAATGGAAGAACTATAACCATTCTTCTCAAGGTTAATTATTTACTGAAACAGTAATCATAATCATTCCCACTGAAGATCAAGTTTCAAGGTGGTATTTTTGAACTTCACTTTCATGTACAGAAAAAATACTCTATACTTTTAATCTGGAAAATGTATATATCATCAGGTCAATAATAAACATCATTTCCATTCTCTTGTATTGTTTTTCTTCTTTTTATTTGCATGTTTTGGACTTTATTTTCTGCCTTCAGAGATCTTTTTTCTTAATATTGGGGGGTTTTATTTAAGGGAAAGTTTAAAAATCATATTAGTTTTTCATTACAATTGGTTAATACAATTAGTTACAATGTCTGAATAACCACCCAAGATTGAATTTATCTGTGTGTAAAACTTTCCTAAGTTTTTCATAACAATGGTCTTTAACCTTAATTGTCCTTTTGTAACTGAACTATGTCACTCAGTACAAATTATTCTATATTAATTCATGTTGCACAGTGTTTCACGCCTTCTTGATTATTTTTTCAGTGATACATAATACTCCATTGTATGAATATCTCATAGTTTCTTCAGGTATTCTTCTGTTGATGGATACTTGGGTTGTTTCCAATTCTTTGCTATTGTAAATAATGCTGCAATAATCAAGGGTATGTCTAAATCCACTGGTATCCTAGCTCTTGTTTCTTTAAACATCTGTTCTCAAGAAAATCTAAGTAATCTGTGGATGTCTTAACTCCCTGTGTGGCACTATTAAGCACCTGATTACAAGAGAAAATGCTGTCTGATCCATCCAGTGGCACCTAGGAAGATAGGCCTGCTCAGTGGCTTTGGAGGGCTAGAGCCCTGAAGGTCCTATGAAATGGTTCTACTCTGCACACATGGGAATGCTAAGGCAACAACAAACAAGAAGGGTATTTTTATAAGATTATGGCGCAAACCAAACCATCTGGGCAAAGACTGTATCCAATACGATGGCAGCAGAACTGTTCGCTTGAAAAGCATGCTTGCAACTTACAGAGACAAACTCACCGGCTAGCAATCACACATTGGGCTCCAAGGCTGGACAGGACAGTTGTCATTCCCTTACCAAGGCCAGTTCCTCCGCCGGTAATGAATGCCACTTTGCCTTGAAAACTGTTAGGTGGTAGCATTGGGGTTTTGAGAGGTGGAAAAAATTTAGACCGTGGAGTTTCAGTGTTTTGACACAGTATTTTTGTTCCGTAACTGAAAAACTAAAAAAGATGAGATGTTGCATTTAAGTATTTCCATTAAAAAACTGGTTTTAAAAATTTTCTCATGATTAATTAATACAAAGGCATTCTAAACACAGTGGCAGGGTGTTTAATCAGTTATTATGCATGTTCTAGCACGATGTTAAATAACAGAGCTGAATGGTTAACAGCTTAGGTTCTCAGGTCAGACTACACGGGAGCAGATCTACCTAGCTGAGGAAGCTTTTGCAAGTCCTTTCACTTCTCTGAACCTCCAATTCCTCAGTTACAAAATGAGAACAGTAACAGAACCTTCTTCAATAGAAATGAGGATTAAATGAACTGACATAAGAAAAAGGTGCCCTGGTCACATACACTGTTAAGCAGTTGCACTGCTAAGCAAAAGTCAGTGGTTCAAAGCAAAAAGTCAATGGTTCAAATCTACCTATTCTCCCAGGGCAAAAAAGATGGGCAGTCTCCTCCAGTAAAGATTTAGAACCTTGAAAACCTGTTGAAGATTTACCAGGAGTTAGAACTGACTCAAAGGTAGATTTTATTTTGACTGAATATAAGGAAAATATCTTGAGCAGTGTATAGCAAAGAGCAAAAATTCCATAAATATTAACACTATTTGTAGATATTTTTGCCTAAATTTAACTTATGAAAAGAAAATAATATGCCTACAGGATTTTTGTTTTTTAACAATAATTTGGAAAAAACAGTATTCCACTTTTGAAACATTGGTGATAAAGAAATCTTATTTTGTTATTTTTTAAATTGGTTTACATAGAATCATTCATTTATATTATGTTTTACACATGTTGTGTTTTGCATGATTATTCATATACATTCATCTAAACTTATGTTTTATATAATAATTTATATGTATTAAATTTTATATAATTCTTACTCTATACCTGTTATTCCCTCATCTTCTCAACTCCTCATTGAACATTTCCCAATTCTTCACTCCCCTCCACCCACCAATTTCTATTATCCCAGTGATTTTTTTCCCCCCCTCATTCTCTTCTGTCTGCTTCTCCCTCTCTCCTTCATTTTCCCCTTTGGAACATGTGTACACACCTTGCTCAGTTATCCTATTATCACAATCATGTTCTTAAGCAATATTTGTCCTTATATGACTGGGATCCTTCACTCAGTGTAATGCTCTCTGGCCTCTCTCAAGTTACATAGTATTTTATGAAATCATCGTTCCTTAGTGTTGTATAGTATTCCAGTATGTGAATGTATCACATTTTCACAATCCATTTGTTTGCTGATGGGCAGTTAGGAAGTTTCCATTTTCTTGTTATTGTGAATAATGTTGCTATGTACAATTTTTATTTTCTTGGGATATATTCCTATAGTGGAATAACTGGGTCATATGGAACTTTTATGTTCAGTTTTTTAAGGAGATGCCAAACTGTCTTCCATAGCAATTGTGTAATTTTACAATCCCAATACCAGTGCACACAAGTTTCAATCTCTCTGCATCTTCTCCAACATTTATTGTTTACTGTCATTAAATTTTGCTATAGTTGCTTGAATGAGATGGTATTTCACTGTTGTTTTTCTTTTTCTCTGATTGCTAGTGATTTTGAACATCTCATCACGTGTCTGTTGGCCAAATGTCCTCCTTTGTGAATAGTCTTTTCATGTCTTTGCCTATTTTGTGATCAGATTGCTGTTGTTATGTTGTTAAGTGCTATCTAGTTAACTACAATTCATAGTAACCCTATGCACAATAGCTCTGAACCTTGCTCAATTGTGAGCCAATCTCACTGTCTCTGACATACCTACCTTCATTATCCCAGCTATTGTGTCAATCCATCTCATCCAGGGTCTTTTCTTGTGCTGTCCCTCGATCCTTTCATGCATGATGGCATTCTCCAAAGACTGGTCCCTCATGGCTACACACTCAAAGTATGTGAGATGGAGTGTTAAAATCCTTGCCTACAAGGAGCAGCTTGGGTATACCTTCTCCAGGACAGATTTGTTAGCTCTCTTGGTAATCCATAGTATGTTCAAGACTCTTCTACCACAACTCAAAGGCATTGATTCTTCTTCTGTCATCCCTGGTCACTGTCCAGATGAATAGCAAGTAACAGTGAAGAACATGGCCTGGGTTAGGCACACCTGATCACGCTAGCAGTCTTTTTCTTGCAGAGACCCTGTAATATTCCCTAAACTTTAGTTATAAGACCCTTCTCTGAAATGTCATTGCCAAATGTTTTTCCATATCTATGGGCTTTTGATGCATACAGGGATTTGATTTTAAGACGGTCCCAGTAGCTGATTTTATCTTCTCCAAAGTGAGTATTTTTGGCTATGTTTGCAAGCTTATTTATGCAGCAGGCCAGGGCTTCAAATTTTGTTCCTATTTTCTCTCTTATGATCTTTGTGGTGGTGGGTTTTATTTATATGGAGGTCTCTGATCCACTTTGAGTTGGTTTTTGTATATGGCGTGAGATCTGGAGCCTGTTTCAATTTGGCTGACACAATTCGTTAAAGAGGCTGTCATTTCTCCATTTAATGGGTCTTACTACTGTGTCAAATAACAGATGACCATAAATTGATAGGTTAATTTTGGGATTCTATTCGATTGATCTATGTGTCTTTCACTGTACCAATACTATGCTGTTTTGATCACTACAGTTGCATAGGAGATTTAGAGATCAGAAAGTGAGATGTCTCCAACTTCGTTTTTGTTCTTCAGAAGAGCTTTGTTTATACTGTGTCTCTTTCCTTTCCAAATGAAACTGAAATTCCTTTTTTTATCTCCTTGAAGAATGAATTTGGTAACCACATTGTATTGAATCAGTAGATTGCTTTTGGTAGGATTACCCTTCTCACAATGAATGTCCGATCTTACTACCCATGAAGAGGGAATATTTTCCCATTTAGTTAGGTTTCTTATAGTAGTGCTTTGTAGTTTTCCTTATAAAGAATTTTGTGTCTCTAGGTTTATTCCTAAATATTTCATCTTGTGGTTGACAACTGTAAATGCATTACTTTTCTAGTTTCCTTTTCTGTGCTTTCTTTGTGCTGTAAATAAATCAAACTTGCTTTTGTATATTAATCTTATAACCTGCCACTCTACTAAAATTGGTCTACTAATCCTTCAGAATCTTTGGGATTTTATGTGTGCCCTAACATGTTCTCTGTATTCAGTGACTGGTGCATTTTTTTCTTTTGTTTAACTATCCCTGCACTCCCTTTATGTATCCCACTCGGTTGTGGTGAATTAATTTTTATGTACTGTTGGATTTTATTGGTTAGGATTCTGTTGAGAATTTTTGTATCTATAGTCATGAGAGATAATAGTCTGGTTTCTTTTTTGTGATGTCTTTACCTGTTATTAGCCTTATGCTTGCTTCATAGAACATCTCTAGAAGTGTCCCTTCTTTTGTCTACATTATTTAAATAATGTATATATAATTGGTGATAATTTGGTTCTGAATGTTTAGTTGAATTCATCCATGAAGCCATCTGGACCAGGTCTTTTAGCAGGAGTGGATAGTGGATTGTGTGTTTTTTTACGACCTGTTCAATTTCTTTTTTTTTATGAGTCTGCTGTTTAAGTAGTCCATTTCTGTCTGTGTCAATATGAGTAGGATGTGGCTTTTTAGGAATTTTCCCATTTCCTCTAGGTTTTCAATGTTATCAGAGTATAGCTTTTCATAATATTCCATTATTATTGATGTTATTTCAGCTAGTTCTGTTGTGATGTCATCTCTTTCATTTCTTATTTAAGATATTTGTGTCTTTTCTTTTGTTACATTTGCCAATGGTTTGTCTATTTTACAACCTTTTCAAAGGAGGCAGCTCTTGGCTTTGATGATGGTTTCAATAATTTTTCTGTTTTCTATCCCGTTGATTTGACTACACAATATGGATGGATCTGGAAGACACTATGCTAGGTGAAATGTCTCAGTCACAAAAGGACAAATATTGCATGATACCACTGTTAAAATAATAGAAAATGGAGGTCGAGGGGAGAAGAGCAGGAAAAGAATGGATAATTAACCTCACATTGAAATGAGTAATGGGAACAACACTTCAAAAGGAATGGAAAAATAGAAATATTTGGTAAGATGATAATCTGGAATAGGACAAGCTTCTCTTTCTGAATTTTCACTAAAATCACAATTAAAACACAGTTGTTTAAAATTATTTAAATGTCTTTCCTCAGACCTGAAGCATTTGCTACAGAAGGTTAAGGACTGCAGTCTCCAAAATGGATTGAAGCTCAACATTAGAAAAACAAAGTTTCTCACCACTGGGCCAACTGGCAGCACCATAATAGATGGAGAAGATACTGAGATTGTTAAGTTTAACTTGCTCAGTTTCACAATGAAATCTTGGCACCAGCAGCCAGAAAATAAAAAAAAAATGTAATAATTGCATTGAGTAAATCTGCTATCAGGGACCTCTCCAGAGTGCTGAAGAGCAATGATGTCAATCTGAAGACTAAGGTGCACCTGATCCAGGTCATAGTGTTTGCAATTACTTGCTATGCATCAGAGAGCTGGAAAGTGACCAAAGATGACAGAAGAAGAATTGATGCCTTTGAGTGGTGATGCTGAAGAAGAGTATTAAGCATACCATGGACTACAAAGAGAACAAGCAAATCTGTCCTGGAAAAGCTGAAACATCTTGGAGGCAAGGATTTTGAAGCTCTTTGGGCATGTTGTTAGGAGGGACCAGTCCTTGGAGACTTGTCCATCATGCTTGAAGGGACCAGCTCATCATGCTTGGAAAGGTGGAGGGACAGCACAGGATAGAAGACCTTAGATGGATTGACACAGTAACTGAGATAATGGGAGTAGGTATGTTGGAGACTGTGACACTGGCTCAGGATAGGGCAGGGTTCAGAGCAATTGTGTATAGGATCGCTATGAGTTACAAGCAACTCAATGACACATAACAACTACAACAACATGTTATCTTCTGGGCAATAAATTTATAATAATTTTTTAAAGTCTATTTTTCTATTTTAAATATAATAGAAGCATATTTAAAATAGAAAAAAGTAGAGTTCCTTTGAACTTATATTGTTCTTCATTATAATTACTTATAACTTATTATATTAATTACTTATATTGTAATTGTATTGTCCTTTGTTATCATTTATAATGTATACCCTTGTGTTAAAAAGAACTGCAACCATAATATTTAATTATGAAAACAAATTTAAATGCTGAGCATAAACACAAAGAACTAATTTATGTACTTACTATATGCCAAGATTAATGTTATAATATCTAATCTTTACAATTGTTGTTGTTATTGATTGCCTTCCAGTACAGCATGACTCATATGACCCCATGAACAAAAGACCTGAAGCCCCTCTACAACTATCTACACTTATCAAAGTTCACAGAGTTCCTGGTGTCATGTTGTTTAGGAAGTGGATGCCACTCCTGCTTCCAAAATATTTACAATACGTCCCTGAAATAGGTATTCTTTTCACCCCATTGTATAAAAATTAATACCAAATTTAATGCCACCAATTCTAATTCAACCCATAGCAACTCTAAAGGGTAAGGCAGAAATATTCAATAGCATTTCCAAGCCTATATAATAATCTTCACATAAACATACTACCTCATCTTTCTCACATAGAGAAGCAGATGGGTTGAAACTGCTAGTCACCTGGTTAGTAATCAAGACTTAAGAGTTACAGCATCATCAATGAATTCTAACTTATCGCAACCCTACTGAAAAGAGTACATAAGGACTATGAGAAATCTATACTTGGACCCAAGAGGCAATCATCAGAAGAGTGCAGGGAAATACTGCACGGTACAAAATTGGGAAAGGTGTACGCCAGGGATGGGTCCTATCTCCATAACTTTTCAACCTGTATGCTGAACAGATTATCCGAGAGACTGGGCTCTGTGAGGAGAAGTGTGGCGTCAGGATTGGTGGACTATCTATTAACAATCTGTGTTACTCAGATGACACAACCCTGCTTGCTGAAACTGAGGAGGACCTCATGTACTTGCTGCGAAGGGTCAAGAACTGCAGCCTTCAGTATGGACTGAGGCTCAATGTCAAGAAGACAAAGATTCTCACCACTGGACCAATTGGCAGCATCAGGATAGATGGTGAAGAGATTGAGAATGTTAACAACTTTAGTCTGCTTGGCACCACAGTCAACACTATTGGCACCAGTAGCCAGGAAATCAAAAAACGTACTGCGATGGGAAAGTCTGCTGTTAGGGACCTCTCCAAAGTACTGAAGAGCAATGGTGTCACTCTGGAGACTAAGGTGTATTTGATACAGGCTATGGTCTTTGCAATCACTTGTTATACATCAAAGAGTTGGACAATGACTAGGGAGGATAGAAAGACAATTGATGCCTTTGAGCTGTGGTGCTGGAGAAGAGTATTGAATGTACCATGGACTTCTAAGAAAACAAACAGTTTCATCCTAGAGAGGCTAAATCAGACTGTTCCTTGGAGGCAAGGATTCTGGGGCTTTGTCTGACATACTTTGGACATGTTGTAAGGAGGGACAGGTCCTTGGAGAGGGACATCATGCTTGGGAGGGTGGAGGGACGGCACAAGAGGGGAAGACCTTCTATGAGGTGGATTGATTCAGTGACTGGGGTAATTGGGATGGGTGTGTCAGAGACAGTGCGATTGGCACAGGACAGAGCAGGGTTTAGGGCTGTTGTACATAGGGTCGCTATGAGTTGCAAGTGACTTGATGGCACATAACAGCAACAACATTGAAAAGAGTAGAACCTGCCCACAGAGTTTCCAAGATGGTAATGTTTACAGATTCAGGCATCTTTCTCCTGCAGGATGGCTGGTTCAAACTGCCAACCTCTGTGCTAACAGGACTTCTTAAGAAGAGAACCAGAGAAGCTAAATACACTGCTCAAGTTGTAGAACAAAGATTCACACAAAAGCTGAACAGTAATTTTCATTGTAACAATCTTATATACTATTTCCGTGAACTCACTAGGTACAAAAAGAAACCAATTCAGTTACCAGTAAATCTAATCCAACTCCTAGTAACCTAATATGTTTCAGAGTAGACCTGGGCTCCACAGTATTTCCAATGGCTATGATAAATTGTAAGTCCATTGCCAGGCTTTTCTCACAAGGCACCTCAGAGTTGATGTCAACCACATTTCAGTTATTACTGCACACCTTAACTGACACAAGTGAAGTGACAGTCTTCACCAGTTTATGATTACATGATTAACTCTATCCTTTATCTAGTGAAGGAAGTTATTCACAAAAGGACAAACAGTGTGCAAGTCTACCATTACAAAACTAAGGAAAAGTTTACACACAGGAAGAAACAAAGGGTGAAAATGAAATATAGACACAAGTTGGATAAGGGGGGACAAGCAGTAAGATAAGATGCTTAACATAATAACGAAAGAAAGAAAAAGATGAAGTTCACAAGAAAGGCAACAGTGGAGATCCCTGTGATGTACATTGTCCTGCCTTCTTCCTCCAAGGAGCAGCTGGTGCACTCCAACTGCTGGAGATTCTGACTTTCGTTTAGCAGCACATCACCCTATGGACTTCACCCTCGGGGCTCCATGATGCTGTAAACAGATCATGCTTACAGCACAGCGAGCAGGGGGCAAAGTTATATAACCGTCAAAATCATAACCAATAATCTTGAGGCATGAGTTTCTGCTCTGAGGGCCTTGGGATTACAGTTTCTGGGGACATCAAGGTCAGATGGCATGATATAGCCAAAAATATAATATTGCATATCCTGTTTTGGTGAATAGCAACTGGAGTATTTAAAGCTTGTGAGTAGACACTACAGGTGCAGCTACTGGTTTCTCCCTACTCAGAACAAGAAGACAGAAGAAAAACAAAGATGTATAGACACAACTCTGAGACCAGAAGAACTAAGTGGTGTTTGGCTACCATTCTACAAGTAATCACTGTAGGTTTTGGAAAGGGGGGGGGGGTTAAAAATGTAAAACAAAACTCAAAATCAAAAAGGAAAAGCTTCCTGGTTTGAAAGAGTCGTGCAGAATTGAGACCATGGCCCTTAGTCATTCTTTGAGTCTGGAACAAAACTTAACCCTGGGGCTCAACTTTTAGATAAACAACAGACAACTTTATACTGTGAACAGTGATATCAATGAGGTCCTCACTCCTGAGATAACAATCAATGATACAAGAACAAGATTGTAACATCTGCCTGGGGGTGAAGAGGATAGAAGGATTAATAAATATAAAAGAGATTCTCAAGGAGGAAGCAGAAAGAATTTGGTTACATTGTGGGGATAGCAATTAATATCATAAAGCAAAATGAGTATAAATGGTTGAACAGAAAACTAACCTGCTTTGAAAACTTTGGCTCAGATTGTAATTTAAAAAAACAAACTAAAAATTCCCTAGGATGGAATTTTTCATTTCCTACTAGAGTATGCCTATAAACTAAACAAGCCAGCCACTATCAGTTAAAAAAATAAATCTAAAAATTTAGACCAAGGAATCAGAAATGCGGACAATGATTTAAGGTAAGGCTGTTTATCAACTGATCACAGCACAAAAAGAAGTGTTTATGACGTGGTGTTAAGTGAAACATAAAATACACAGTATAGTGGTAATGAATTAAAAAGCATACCCTTAATAGACTGACTAGAAGGAAATAACAGCTTCCAACCCACTGACAATGAGTTTATTTCAACTTATAGTAACTTTATAAATAGACAGAACTGCACCCTAGTCTTCCAGGGTGTAATCTGTATGGGTGAAGACAGCTTCATATTTCTTCCCTGGAGTGCTGGTGGGTTCAAATCACCAACCTTTTGATTAGTAGATCAATCCTTAATCACCTGTGCCACCAGGACTCCTAAATTGTGAGCAGTGGAGTTATAGGGAGTTCTTGTGGCCTAATGCCAAGAAACTGTGATGCAATCCCAAAGGGAAAAGGTTTGAATCCACCATCTGCTCCACAGTAGAAGGATGGGCAATCTCTTCCCATAAGATTAACTGCCTCTGAAAACCGACTGGAGGTCAGCTATGGGTCAGTTCCTACTCTACAGGCCACAACAACAACAGTGTATTCTATGCCATTTGCCCAGGACTACCAACAACTTTCAATGTATTCTCTTACAATTACTCTGAAAGGTAAATTCTGTTATTGTTGTTGTTATTTGCCATTGAGTCTCCTGCGACTCATAGCGACCCCATGTACAACAGCCCTAAACCCTGCTCTGTCCTGTGCCAATCTCACTGTCTCTGACACACCCATCCCGATTACCCCAGTCACTCAATCAATCCACCTCAAAGAGGGTCTTCCCCTCCTGCACTGTCGCTCCACCCTCCTTACTACATGTCCAAAGTATGTCAGACGAAGCCCCAGAATCCTTGCCTCCAAGGAGCAGCATGGTTTAACCCTCTCCAGGATGAATCTGTTTTCTTGGCAGTCCATGGTACACTCAATACTCTTCTCCAGCACCACAGCTCAAAGGCATCAATTGTCCTTCTATCCTCCCTAGTCATTGTCCAACTCTCTAATGCAAAACAAGTGATTGCAAAGACCATTATTACCCTTATTTTACACATAAGGAAACTAAAACACAGTAACATTAAGTAACTTACATAAAGACAAATAATGAGTAGTAAAGACTTGATTGAAATGCAGAATCTCTCTGATTTCAGAGGCCATCCATCATTATTTTATAATTATTATCCTAGGAGGTGAGATTAAGGATGATTATCGTCTTTTTCTCCAGCACTTTCAAAATGTATCTGATAAGTGTGATCTGCTTGTATAGCCAGAACAACAAATGTTACTGGAAAAACAAAATGTTGAACATGGAACAAATAATTAGTGAAGATGAATATACTCTATGCTGGTCATTTTACATCTTTCGGCTTCATGGTAACAAAATCAAGAGGGGTTTTATATTTGTTAATCCCCTCACCAAGGCATGTCAATTTAAGCAACCCACAATAATCTCTCTCTCCATAAATGGCAGTTTTGCTTAAGGTTCCAACCGCCTCCAGAACTATTACATTGAGATGACGAATCAGGAGGTTTTTGTGAGTAGGCGGGTGAGTTTGTCATTACCATGTAATAAGGAAAAAATTGTATTCTACTTTGCCAGCAGCTCTAACATGAATTTTTATTTACTTAGCGTTGATTTGTGTAAAGAAGTTGATAGATTGCTTTATGAAAAATAAGAAAATTAAACAAGATATTGGTATACAAACTTCCTTTTCTTAATTGTACAATGCTTCCCCAACCTCCTAGCGAGAAGAGGGGGAAAAAAGTAGACTTATCACACTTGATAATAATTCTTAATAAATGTCAATAACGTAGCAGTTTATTTGATTACAGTCTCATACACGGAACCTTATTTGAGCTGACCAGCACTGACTTTAGAACCTCCCTTTTTCCACCAAATAAGACCTGAGGAAATTGCTGCGTCATTTTAATTCATATTACACTCTGACAATTCAAAACATGTATGCTGTTGAAAATTAAACTCAAGCCATCTGTTTGCCTAAAATCAAGCTGCTCATTTCAACCTTAAGACCTATGGTGATGCACAGATCTCAGAGGATATTATGCTCAATCCCCTAGTTCTACAAAGACACATCCTGTATAAAATAGTAGTTCTTTCTGGTCATCTTTCTCTTCTGAAGCTACTGGTGGATTCAAACTGTTGGGAGTCACCCAGTTTTTTAGTCAGCAGGACAAATGTACCAGACTATACTCCTTCAAACCCCAAAATCTTTCCATTTTGGCAAGAAAGATTTTTGTGTGTGTGTTCACCATCAGCATCTCTCTGTGATGGAGTTGGAATGTGAGAGAGAGAGAGAGAGAGAGAGTGTGTGTGTGTGTGTGGCGCGTGCACGCACGCACTCATGGGCTTATCATTAGCATCTCACTGCTGTACAGCTGGACTAACACTGGATTTCTGAACCTGTCAAGTGCATAGGAGATTGTCCATAAGCTCTCAATTGTTGTTAGGTGCCAAGTCAACTACCCCTTTTCGCAGACCTATGGAGTATAGATCTGTACCCTGCCCTATCTTTGCCTCATTACCTCTGATAATACTTGAGGCCATTGTCACAGTCACAGTGTCAATTCACCTCACTGAGTCACAGTGACCGTGACAATGGACTATAACAATGCTTTGCTGATCCTCTACTTTTCTTTTATTATTATTATTATTAATTTCAATGAACATTTACAGAGATTGTGGATTTACATTCATTTGATCCTCTACTTTTCCAAACACAGCGTTCTGTTTGTTCCTCCTAACACAAGGGAGATGACGCTTCACCATCCTTGCTTCGCAGGAGCACGAAATCTTTCCTCCTGAAAGTGGTATCATTCCTCTCCCTCTCCCTCTCCATACTAACAAATATCCTGACATTATAGAAACAATAGCTTCCATTTTCCTGTGATACTGACTTACAGCATTTAAGCTGCTAAGAAGTGAGTGTACTTAAATTTCTAGGAACAGAAATTCTGAAAAATCCTTGACTCTGCCCTGTCCCTAGAGGATAAAGTACCATAGGGATTCATACTAATTATTTAAGTTTTTTGGCCTGAAATAGGTTGGGTGATCCTGAGTTAAACTTATGAAGTCTGTGCAAGGCTTTAAAACTATAAACCTACATGCAGACATCAAGAGAACCTAAAAAAAACCCTGGAGGTCTATTAGCACTGAGTCCACCTCCCTGTGTGGATCACACTCATGGTCTCTGCTGACCTTGACTGCCTGCTAAGGCAAGGCCTGCGGTCTCACTTACTCACACAGGCAAAATGAGTGCTTTCACCAGCACAGCTTGAATAATAACAAAGGAAGACACTGAGCGGTGAACAGGACTAAAAGACAACACATATAAATACTGTTGCAATAGCAATAATGGTTGTGTTGTTGTTAAGTGCCGTCGAGTCACAGGCAACTCTTAGCAACCCTATGAGAGAAAGTCCTGGACACCTCCTGTATAACTTTCATCATTTCTCCAGGTTCATAGGGTTTCCAGAGGCAAGGTATTTATGCAAGTGGATGCCACTCCTGCTTCCAAGCTTGTTTTAATTGGGGAGCTTCACCAAACACTGTCCACCATGGGTAACTTTAATAGCAATAATAGCCAATCATTTACTAATGGATGTTGTTGTTGTTATGTGCCGTTGAGTCGCCTGCAACTCATAGCAACCCTATGTACAACAGCACTAAACCCTGCTGCTTTATCCTGTGCCAATTTCATTGTCGCTGACACACCTACCCCCATGACCACAGACACTGAATCAACCCATATCATCGAGGGTCTTCCTCTCTTGTGCTGCTGTCCATCCACCCTCCCAACATGACATCCCTCTCCAAGGACTAGTCCCTCCTTGCAACATGTCCAAAGTATGTCAGACAGAGCTTCAGAATCCTTGCCTCCAAGGAGCAACCTGGCTTCACCCTCTCCAGGACAAACCTGTTCATTCTCTTAGCAGTCCATGGTATATTCAATACTCTTCTCCCACACCACAGCTCAAAGACATCAATTCTCCTATCATCCCTAGTCATTGTCCTGCTTTCTGATACATAGCAAGTGACTGCAAAGACCACGGTATGTGTCAGATGCACCTTAATCTCCAGACTGACATCATTGCTCTTCAGTACTTTAGAGAGGTCTCTAACAGCAGACTTTCCCATCACAATACATCTTTTAATCTCCAGGCTGCTGGTGCCAAGAGTGTTGGCCATGGAGCCAAGCAAACGAAAACTGAACAACCTTTTCACCACCCATTATGATGCTGCCAATTGGCCCCGTGGTGAGAATCTTTGTTTTCTTGATATTGAGCCTCAATTCATACTGAAGACTGCAGTCTCTGACCTTCCACAGCAAGTGCTTCAGGTCCTCCTCAGTTTCGGCAAGCAGGGTTGTGTCATGACACAACCTTCCAAAGTTAGAATGTAAAAATTCAAACACTTTAACATGTCTTTCACTTTGTCATACAATGGCCTCAATCTGTCTTAAGTCTCACATCCTACCAGTTCCAACATGTAGGAACACACTCTACTCTTCTTAACTCCTCAGCATTCCAAATACTGCCATGCACTTTATCCCCCTAACCTTTGCCCATACTTTTCTTCAGCTGAAATGCCTCCTCTTCTTGTTAACCTTGCTAGAACCTGCCTTTACAACCAAGGAAAAGTGCCAGCAATACTGATGACATCTTTGAACAGGTGCCTCTGTTAAAAACAGCCAGAATAAATCCCTCCCTCCACCATGCATCCTAGATCCCACACAGAACTATTAGCACCCAGAAAAAAGGAGCGGTATCTTATTAACACAATAAGAGTTCCTGGCACCAATGAGATATTCAATGAAAGCTTGTATTAGATGCAACATCAGTTGGCCAAGTTCCAATTCTACTAAAATGTGTATAGCTACAGACATAGAGAGGTTTTCACAGATAAATTATACAGATTTTTGTCATTAGTTTTAAAAGTTAGTCATTTCAATAATCCTAAATTGCAGAATCTTCCATTAGTTTATAAGCCAAGGGGGAAAAAATGGAAAGAAATCAATATTTTACTGGGATATAGTGCTAGCAAGTTATTAGTAATGAGTAAATGATTAAACAGGTAGCCAACAGTAAAAGGAATATGTGACTGACAAAGAAAATATATAGAGTTATAATTCTAGAAAAGCACATTGAAACAACAGGGAAAATTGTTTTTATTATCAGAGATAAATTTTTTTAATTTTTTTAAATAATTTTAATGAATATTTACAGAGAATTTGGATTTCCATTCATTCATTGCTGCAAGAGATAAATTTTTAAAAATATATTACAGAGTATAGGGAAATTGAAACCACTACTTTAGAGGGAAATTTGCTAATATTTATGACATGTTAAATATAAATATGCACGGATCTAGTAACTGCACATCTAGAAACTTGTTCTGTGATAAGCAATGCTAGGGAACAAGGGAGAAGCTATGTTTAAAGGTACCAATTATGATAGTTGTATTAGGATAATTCCATTTATAATAGAACTAAAAAATAGGAATAAATTCAAAGAAAGAAATATAAGACTTTTATATTGGAAACCACTAACTATTGTTGAAGACATAAAAATAAAAATAGACACCCTGTGGTCAATGATTGGATATTGCTAAAATGGCAATACACCCCAAACTAATTCACAGATTTAACATGATCTCTACCAAAATCCCAACTGGCGTTTTTGCAGAAACTTATAAGTGATCCTAAAATTCACATGGAAAGCTGAAAGACCAGGAATAGTGAAGGGTATTCATTATAGCACTGCTTGTAATAGAAAACACTAGCAATAACCTAAGTGTTCAATTAAATTGCACCCATATAGCAAAGTAATGTACATCTATTAAAAAATGGCTCAAATCTATATGAAAAATATAAGGTTTACATCAGAGATATTTATCCAATCACCTAACCGATATATTTTTAAATCCTTTTTTCTAGCAACTAGAGTAATTATGTATTGAGGGACACATTCAAGATAGAGAAATGCATGTATGTTCCCAATTGTATGTTTTATAAAATCAGAATTACTTCGTAGAAATACTGATATGTGCACAAGAATTGCTGGAAGGGCCTACAATGAGCTGTTACAGATACCACAGTCTGAGGAGGAGTGTGGGGTTGAAGAGGAACTTAGTATATTATCTTTTTATATTACTTCATACTTCTTAGTCAACCTGTTCATAAATTACTATTTCATTAAAAACCATTAACATGAAATTGAGCCATATATGCAAGGATATAATAAAGGAAGAGCATAAAGAAAAATAAAATTACTGCAAAAAGCAAACTGTAATAGAATCCATTTAACACTAAAATCTATGCATTATTTTAGAAGTACACGCAACAGAAAGTTTAAAATATAAAACTCAAAGAGGAATGTTGCATCAGGATCAGAGGAAGACTCAACAACTCGCAGATGACATAAGCTGCTTGCTGAAAGTGTAGGATTTGAAATGTTTGTTACAGAAGATCAAAGACTATAGCCTTCAATATGGATTACATCTCCACATCAAGAAGAATTCTCACCACTGGACCTCTGGTCAATAAGCAGCATCATGATAGATGGAGAAAAGATTGAAGATATTAGCAATTTCATCTTACATTCATAACAACATCCTTGGTACCAGCACTCAAGAAATAAAAAGACATGTTGTATTGGGAAAGTCTGCTGTCAAAGACTTTTCCAAAAGACTAAGAAGCAAAGGTGTCAGTAGAAAGATTAAGGTGCATCTGATTCAGGCCTTAGTCTTTCTAATTACTTGCAAAGGATGACAAAAGAATGAGTGTCTTTGAGTTGTGGTGCTGGAGGACAGTACTGAACATCCCATGGGCTGTAAAAATGAATGGAGAAAGTTCTTAGAGAAGGTTCAGGTAGAATGCTCTCTGAAGGCATGGATAAGGAAGCTTCAACTCAAATACTTTGGACGTGTCCCTGGAAAGAAACATCATGCTTGAAAAAGTGGAAGGCAAGCGAAGAAGAGAAGGACCTTCAACTCGATAGACTTAAATAGTTAGTGACTGCAGCAATGGGCTCAAGTGTACCAGCCTGATGAGGATGGCACAGGATAGGATGGTTTAGATCCATTATTCATAAGGTTGCTATGAATCCTAGTCAACTCAACATTACCTAACAACCTGTTCACGTGTAAGCTATACTCACAAGGATAATGAACTAGTATCCTATCTGTTCTGCAGAAGGAACTCTGGTGGTGTGACACACACAGCTGCATTGATAACCTAAAGAAGGCAATTCTCTTCTAGTTTGAATTTACCAGGTGCTTTTCAAGAGAAAGATGAACAATCGCCTCCATTGCTATTTACAGCCTCAAAAAATCTGCTGGAGGGTCAATTCTGAGTCATTTCCAACTCAGTGGCCATAAATTGAGTTTGGTTTCAGTTCAAATGATTTTTTTTAATAAGATCTAAGTGTGTTTCAAGTTACAGAAAAGATTTGCAACTGGGTTTAAAAATTTAATTAACCCATTGCCATCAAGTCAGCCTTGACTCATGGCTAATCTTCCAATGAGTTTCCAAGACTGTAATGACAACGGAGAGAAGAGTGTTCATCTTCCTCATTTAAAGAGGCTAGTAGTTCCCACCAAAAATAGCTGCCGACTTTGGGTAACCAGCTACAAACTATACCATATGTTTAGACAAGAATAAAAATGTCAGTGAAAACTGTCTCATTTTTCAAAAGATGACTCTGAAAATTGACCACTTTTGCATTCTTGAAGCACTTTGCACCATTGTACGTAGTAAACGTCAATCACTATTTCCTTATTTCTTCTTTCAGCTGCTAGAAGGTATGTGTCTGTGCCATGCATGCATCCTTCTCAATACTCAGGACTAAATAAAAAAAAACATACTTCAGAATAAATACAAAATAAGTTCCAAGACTTGTATACTGAAAAATCCCAAAGTCACTGAAGAAGTTAGAGAAATAAGTGAGCACGGTGTGTATGGTTTTAGTTTGCCTCTTTTTGGAGGGATCCGGAAATACTGGGGGCAACTATGGGGGACTTTCAACCGGATGATCCAGTCCAGAAAAGGATAGCCCTACACATTGAAGAACTGTCCCACCACAAATGTGAACAGTGTCTGTGTCAACTTTGAAAGATCCCAGGGGCCAAAATTCTATTTACATGCATGGCTTGTCAACACGGTGTTAAGCCGGTGCTATGTGCCTGTGTGGATTGCTTGGGAACCTCCATGCAGCCCTTGACCTAAAGCAGAGCTCTGCAGAGGCTGCTCATATCCTAAGCTTCTACACAGTGCAGATCCCGTTGCCACAGCAACTTAAAGGTAAGACTGAGCAAATATAAAAGCAAGTGCTTAGCTGGACTCCAAGCTTCAAAGGCTCAGTTGAATTATGCAGTTGCCAGCAGCAAGACACAAATTACATTTTTGAGTAATGATACATCTCACACAGGTCAATATGAGTCCTTGAAAAAGTAACTGCTCTGTGCCACAAAAGTAACTGCTCTGTGCCACAGTGTACTTCCAAATTTTATTAAAGTTCTTATCTGTCTGCAGTCAGATGTAGAGGCAACAGATGCTTCTCCAACACTACTCACAGCAAAAGATACAGCTGGAGAAATAAATTCACATACAATCTAAAATTTACCTGGTGCCTTCACTCCAGCTTGCAGGTCAAGTCATCTCTTGTTCAGATTTAAAACTTTTCTTATGCTTTTGCAAACTGAATAGACTATAATAGCTTTCTCATGTTCTAGGAAACCCAAATTTTTGTGTAGCTTGCTTTATTGCAATATTCACTTTAATTTGGTGATCTGAAACTAAATCTACAATATCACCTATGTGTGACTGTATATTTTCACCAAAGCTCAGAGGAGCTGCTCTTGCCAAGGTTTCATTTTATTTGGCAATCTGCTTATATGAAAAAGTATTAGTATAAATGTGATATTGTAATTAAGTATAGAGTTCATACTTTTTTTTTGTACTTTTAAAACAGTGGGCTTCTACAGGCAAACAGAGTTTGAGATACTCAGGATAGAACATTAAGCAAAACAGATGCAATATTCTACCCTCACAGATACTATCTTTGGGGAAAATAATTACATGAAAGCCATTAAAATTGATAGATGCTTTGGTGGGAAATGCTGCCTAGAAGAGATATTGTTGTTGGTTACCATTTTGCCAGCTTCTGATCACCCCACACACAAGAAAATGAACTGTTGTGACCAGAATTTTAATGATTGGTTGTTACAAGTACATAGCCAGGCCTTTCTTCCTAGACTTAGTCTGGAAGCTCCAGTGAAATCTGTTCACCAGCACAACCCACAAGCTTACACTGACAGATGGTTAGTGGCAGAACTCAAGGTGCACTGGGCAGGAACTGAACCCAGGTCCCCTGCAAAGGTGAGAATTTTACTACTGACTGCTGCCTTCAGAAGAGTAAAAACTTGCCCTTATAAATAGGAAGGTCAGTGAAGGCCTTCCTGGGAAAGTAATAGTTGAACAAAGATCTGAAGGAGATACAAAAATAAGTCAAAGGTTGGTTCAGACTGAAGGACAAACAGAGCAAAGGCCTTGAGGGACGCCATGTGTGTCTAAGGAACCACCCAGGAGTCAGCATGGCACGCAAGAGATAGTATCAAATCAGGTAAAGTGTCCAGGTGGGCCACTGCGTGAACTTGGGCTTTCACTCAAGGTTAACTGGGAAACAACTGGAAAGTACTAAAAGGAGGACTGGCATCATCTGCCTCACGGTTTTAGAAGATAAGTTCTAGCTGCTATGTTGATATTAGAGTTAGAGGGCCAGGTTAGAAATTGGACGACTACTTACGTCGCTTTGGTAACAGGCCACACGTTCTCCTCCTGATTCATTGCCCATGAGGTGAAAGGGATTCATGACTAACCCTCCATTGGGTTCCCAGAGCCTTAAACCACACAGGAGATGGCTAATCTTTCTCCTGAGGATTCAAACTGCCAGAAGTGTGGCCTTTTGGCTGTAGGTAGCCAACTCCCTATAGACTCCACCACCACAGTTACCCGTAGAAGGCCAGGCAATAGATCATGCTTGTTTACATTAAGATGTTCTCTGCAAGTGACAGAGGGTTAGCAAATATAATCACCAAAGCAGGGAAGACAATCCCAGAAAATGAGGTTGTAATTATCACTGTCCCTAACACTGTCTGGTCCACTTATTCCTGCTTCAAGCCCAGCCTCATCACCCCTTGACCTATTTCACTAAAGACAGATAAGCAGAATTAACTGGTTTTATTGTTTTACTAATTTATTGATCAAGACCATTTACCCAAGTAAACTGCTTACCTTTGAAGTGCTGGTCTTATTTTTTTATTACCTTTATGTTTTAGACAGATGAAGGTTTACTAATAAGCTGAAGAGTAGTGGGACAAGAGAGAGAAGGCATGATTCAAAGGCGTTTAGCACGTAGACTGGCCTGGGCTCAGAAGGCTACCAAACACAGTGCCAGCAGGTCGATTCCAACCCATTGTGACCCTCCATTGCATTTGTGAGGCAGCAAATCTTCATAAAAGGACAGCTTAAGACGAGTTGAGAATGAGTTTTCTAATGTAACCAGCAAAAAGCAGAGTGATGCTGGAACTGAGAAGGCTGGGTGGGCATGAGTAGGCCATGCCAGACAATGAAAGATAAGGGGTTGTCTTAGCAATGGTACCCCTGAGCAGCCCGCAGACTCTTCTGGTAGCGCTACGGAATCTGCAGCTGGAAATACTGAAGCTCAAAAATAAATTAGGGCTAAAGGTGAGGGAGAGATGGTTACCTAATTACATCATTTCCACAATTATGAAAGCTTCGTTTTACTACTGCTTCTATTACACAACGCAGTGTGGAGGAGTCTCCAGACCGGAGGAAATTCAAAATGCAGGTGTCCCTTTATGCTCAGCCTACAGATCCTGACCCAGCTATTTCTGATCTCAAAGTGAGTCAACATTTTAGGAAGAAAAGAACATATGACCACTAAGATTGCTGAGAATTTTTAAAGTCTTTGTATTTTCTTCCAAAAACTAAATGCCAGTGGAATGGCTACTAAGACAGCACGTAGGAAAGGATTGCCCTCCTTAAGATCCTTCAACGGCTCCCAGTGTCCACACGTAGTCCTGATTCCTCAGCTTCAAGAACAGTCTTCAGGTCTTTGGAATTCACTTCTTTCATGCATTTATAATAACCTGAGGGGGGGGGGAGCAGTGACGTGAGACAGGCCTAGATTACCTTTGCTGTTTAATATCACGAAGTCCACTTCAGTGTTGGGAGGGTGTTGTTTTGAAATGGCATTTGTGTACGTGATCGCTGAGGTCATCCAGCTAATAGGACCTTAAGCCCGGCCATGGAGCCATCATGCCTTTTTTCTTGTCATCTGCCATATCCAATTTACCACTTGTTGTTGTGGACCACCAAGTTGGAACTGGCCCAAAGCTAACCCTGCACCAGGCTTTTGGAAACAATTATTCGAACAGGAGGGGATTGGTCATCTTTCTCCCTCAGAGCAGCTGATGGATTCAAATCACAGGCCTTTGGGATTCCAGCATAGCTTCTTATCACAAGGCCACCAGAGCTCCCTAATCCCACACATTTTACTTCTCCAGTGCATTTCTTCTACATCCACTGCCCAACTTCCAAGGGTCTACTCTGTCATCCTTTTAATTGGCCTCCTGTCTCTGTCTCTCCTCGCCTCATCTGTGATACTCCTCTCTGAAGCACCATTCTCTCTCCTTAAGACCCTTCAATGACTCCTACTGTCTGCACATGATTCTGCTTCTTCAGCTTCACACAGAGCACCCATCTGTCCTCAATACCTGGCTCTTACATCTCTCTGGAGCCTTTTCTCCTTTTGCTTTCCTGCCTTGAAACGCACACTAGGGGTGGTGGGAAGGAGAAAGAACTCAGAGACACCCCCTCCCAGAGCATAAACTGCTTCTAATCTTACCTAAAGTGACCCCAGCCTCCACACAACATTCACCATCAAGCTCCAAGAGCTCTCATGCTGTCTCTAAGATCCCAGATAGAATTAACATGCTATCTTCCACCTCTGTAAGTTAGTTGAAGTTGTTCAAGTAACACATTGAAGGAGCCCTGGTAGTGTAATGGTCATGTTTGGTGATGAAAACCAAAAGGTCAGTGATTTGAATCCAGCTGTTCTGTAAGTGAGAGATGAGATAGTTTCAAGGAAGATGTGGCTGAAAGAATTCACTTCTAGAAGGATTACAGCAGTTAAAACCTCATACTCACTCTCTCGATGTTACTGAGTCAGAACTGACTCACAGCTGACACTTCTTTTGGTTTCCAAAGCTATAAATAGTATGGAGATTGCCAATCTTTCTTCCACAGAGATGCTGGTGGATTTGAACTGCCAGAGATGACCATTGAGTTAACAATGCAATGTCCTATTGCCTATGCCATCAGAGCTCCTTTTACAACCCCATGGAGCAGTTTGACTCTGCCAATAGGCTTTCCATGAGCGTGGAAGTCCCCAAGCCATTTAATACATTCAACAGACATCATGTGTCCTATTCCTCTCCAGCTCTGCTTCAAACTTGTCTCCTCTCAAACAGAGGCATTACCATTAATTAGCTCAACGGATATAGATAAAACTGGGTTTCATCTCACACCACACATCCAAACCACCAAGTCCGAGTCACTGTCGTCCAAAATATCTGCAACAATGCCCAGAGCCCAGACACACTCTTTACTCTGATATCTGTTTAGATGCCCTAGCTCAAGTCTTACCGGACCTGATCATAACGCTTCGCAGCCTACAATTCTGATGGCACCATTTCACCTACTTGGCATGACTCAACAATCCTCCCTCAACCCACATTGCCAGCCAACTACCAAGGCCTGCCAATTCATCTCCTAAATATCATTTCACTTAGAGTCTAAAGAAAAAAATATCACAAAGTAAACTTTGTTGTTGTTGTTCTTGTTGATTGTCATCGAGTCGAGCACGACTCATAGCAACCCTATGAACAAAAGACCGGAACCCTGTCCTGTAACTATCATTTCTCTAAGTTGATAGAGTTTTCTGAGGTATGTGGTTTAGGAAGTGGGTGCCATTCCTGCTTTCAAGCCTGTCTTAATCTGGGAGCGCCACCAAACATTGTCCACCATGGGTAACCATTATGGCATTGACACACCTGTGGTACAGGGTTCAGCATCACAGCAACCCCAGGTTACCTCTGTATAGCAGATTGACAGATGGTACTGCATCACTTAGAAGAACGTTCCTCCAAAATACAACACTAAGCATGAAGGCCACAGGCACTCACGTGCAACCAACTTTTAAATACAAAAGCCCTCCACCAGGTCCTGTTTACTCTAAATAAGAGGCTTAAATAAAAACAATCAACCAAACATTATACAACTTATACTTTTGTTGTTGTTATTTGCCGTTGAGTTGCCTGTGACCCTATGTATAGCAGCTCTGAACTCTTCCCTATCGTGAGCCAGTCTCACTGATTCTAACACACCAACTTCCATTGCCCCAGAATTTTCTTATTTCCTAATCTATTCCATTTTGTAAATGCAATTTTGCACCACTAGTCCATAGGGAGTTGCACAGCTAATACAAAGGTCTCACCTGCCTCTCTGGAGGTTCAAATCCACCAGTGACTCTGAAAGAGAAAGAGGGGTAATCTCCCTCCCATGTGGTTTATGGCCAGTAGACAGTTCCAACTGTATGGTCAAATGAGTTAAGAAGAAACCCATTTCAAGGTCCACTCAAGAGTTACTAACCAAAGCTAAAAAAAAAAAAAAAAAAGTTCCATTTACAAAAAACTGGGAGCTCCTTGAAAACACAGGTGTGTTGTCTTTTCAATGCTGGATCTCTAAAGAAAGCCCAACACTTTGTAGGCACTTAATTAGCATTCTTTGAAAAACAAGAAAATGACTGAACATTTTCTTCAACAGAATTGAGAGTAACTAGGTTACTCTGAAAGCAGAGCTTAGTAGTGTTTTGGATCTTTGCATTCCCAAGGCCCACACAGCACAAGGTCAGGCACAGAGCCAGAACCTGTGTCTGCTAGCTAACAGCACTTCACAAATAGGATTTTTAACAAATAAGCCATTCTTCCTTGTTCTTTGTAACAAAAATATTCAAATTAGATATGTTAACTGTAACAGTTTGTATTCCCTCACAAAACCATGATGTTCTCTGGGACACCTCTCACTTCACAGACAGAAATTCTTTTAAGAATTCAAACCCTAGTCTCCATGGGCCAGAAATGGAACAAATCATGCAAGTGTCCCCCTATTGCCCTACCCCTCTAAACTTCCATTTTTCTTAAGCAGGAGAATTTTGACAGTGTCAGACTATAATTAATTTTTAAAGGAGTTCATTTTCTCCCTTTCCACTGTATTGGTTAATGGTGACAGAGGAGCTGGAATAAGATCTACGTGACCTTACTACTACAGCACTAATGATAAGTGTTTAAAAGTCTCTCAATTGGCCTATAGTTTTCTATTTTGGTGGTGTCTTTTCCTGGCTTTGGTATCAAAGATATGTTTGCTTCATAGAATGAATCTGGGAGGGTCCCATCTTCTT
>NW_006399758.1:38028478-38054907 GCF_000299155.1 Elephantulus edwardii | reverse complement strand
AAAAAAAGTCTCTCAAGACCATTTTACCTCATGGAGTGTTGTAGGATCCAAATTAGTAAATTCTTTGATGTGAGAACAGAAAACATAGCTTCTTTACAACTATGTACAATCACCTCTTTATAAAAACAGAAAATATCAATGAAACCTATAAATAATTTGTATGGTTTTTTAAAAAAATCATCTTAACTCAGTGGCTTAGCAGCTACTTCTTTCATATTTGGGACTAATGACTCTTTTACACACACACACACACACACACACACACACACACACACTGTTGCCCATTCTATGAAGCCTAAAAAGTTCAGAAGCTTTATCCTGGTGGTATCATGTCTAGCATCAGGTGTGTTGCCTTAATTGAAAAAAATCTCCATTTGTAACCCACCACACATTCCTGGAGAAAGATGAGCAGGCTTCTCCTTTTAAGATTAATAGCTTCAGTTAGAGTCTGTGCAGAGGCGGCGTGGAGGGTTTCATGTCCAAGCAGCTCTGGTAGCAGCTTGCTCTATGATGCTGCCACCCAGCCTTCAGAGGGAAGGCCCAAGAGGCTGAGTGACAACGGCGAGTGGGAATCCTGTTCCGCTTACCCCTGCAAGGTCTGGCTCCAAGAAAGATTCCAGGCGATCTAGAGTAAAGTCCAGGTCCAGATCTGAATCTAGGTCTAGAGAAATTCTTAAAGGCATTACACAAGGTCCCGTTTCCACTCTCCCTCCCATAGGAGATCCCGAAGCAGGTCTTACAGTTGAGATTATCACAGACATCATAGCCAGTCATTCTTCCATATCTACTCACTGGCATCACGTTGGAAATCGGGCAAATCCTGATCCCAACTGTTGTCTTGGAGTATTTGGATTGAGCTTTGGATATACCAGAGAGAGATCTAAGAGAAGTATTCTCTAAATATGGGTCCACTACCAATGTGCCTGTCTGTAGTCTATGACCAGCAGTCTAGATGTTCAAGAGGATTTGCCTTTGCATATTTTGAAAATGTAGATGGTGCCAAGGAAGCTAAAGAATGTTCTAATAGAATGGAGCTTCATGGCCATAGGATTAGAGTTGATTTCTCCATAACAAAACGACCACATACCCCAACACCTGGAATTTATATAGGGAGACCTACTTATGGCAGCTTGCATAGCCAAGATAACTATGAAGAGGTGGAGAAGGAAGAGGATGGAGAGCAAGATGGGGGGTCAGATTTACAGAAGGCGATCACCTTCCTACTACCGTCGTGGTGGATACAAATCCCGTTCCAGATCTCCATCATACTCTCCACGTGGATAGTAAAGCATGAAGTTGAGGACCGAGACATGCTCTAGAGTTTGGGATGTTGATTGTGGACAATATTTTTGTATTGTCTCCATCTAACATACTTTGGACATGTTGTGAGGAGAAACCAGTCCTTGGAGAAGGACATCATGCTTGGGAGGGTGGAGGGACAGCGCAGGAGAGGAAGACCCTCTATGAGGTGGATTGATTCAGTGACTGGGATAATCGGGATGGGAGTGTCAGAGACAGTGCGATTGGCACAGGTCAGAGCAGAGTTTAGGGCTGTTGTACATAGGGTCGCTATGAGTCGCAAGCGACTCGACGGCACATAACAACAAGAACAACAACCTGTTTAAAAAGTGAACAGTGCCTAGTGGAGTGAGGTGACTTTTACACCTTTCATGATGAATACTTTGGGTGGAGTTGAAATGCTGTTTTCATTCTGCATTTGTGTAGTTTGGTGCTTTGTTCCAAGTTGTTTTCAGAAAAGTATGTTTTGCATGTATTCTTTTCTTACAGTCTAAATTTTGACTGCTAAGTTGTTTCTATTGTACAAAACTTCATTTAAAAGGTTTTTCTACTGAATCCATGTATTCTGAAGATCAAAGCCTGTGTAAAATGCTACCAAAATAGCAAAAAAGTAACAATAAACAGTTTTGATTTTTACTTTTCAACACATCAAATTTTAGCCAATACTATCCAGATAAAGTTGTCAGTGGTAAATTTAAACACAATCTACCATTTTTCTCAAGTTCATTGAAAGTACCATACTTAATACTTGTGACTTATGTATTAAAATCATGCTCTGTAACTCTCCACTGCTAGAATTACAACTAAAGAGACTTCAACACAGCACATGCTTAATGCTTATCTAAATGTGGATTTCTCTAACTTTATGTAATTGGTATTAAATACAGCAGGGAATAAGAGGAGTTAAGCAGTATATGCCTAGGAAAGGCTCACTCTTAAGCTGTTAAAAGGTGATCATGGTATTTCAGCTAGATATCAGCAAGTAGCAACATATTCCACCACAAATGTACTCTTGCTCCTCTAACTTTTAGGCTATGTTTAAAATGCTGGGTGCTTGGAAGTGCCGGATAAGAGAAGGTAACACCTAGACCTGTGTTGTGGATTATCTCAAAACTTAACCTGTCGGTTTTTATTTCAACAGTCCTTTAAGGTCCTTTATTCACCAAAAAGAGACCTAACTTAACTCAAATGCTTTGAAAACTGTGTTTAAATAAACTGAAAACAGACCAAAAAAAAATAAAGAAAGAAAAGATTAATAGCTTCAGAAATGAATAGAGAGTGGCTATGAGTAGGACACCAGAGCCTTGGGTTTAAAGAAACTGTCCCTTTTTTGTTTAATTTATCCTTATTAAGAGGTTTCTTAATGTCGTTGTTATGCTGTTGCCACCTCTTTGCCATCCTCCCTCTTTCCCTGCTCTTAAGCTGTCCACATTTGCACACTGAATTTCTACTTTAGGTCTAGTTCAGTGCCTGACGAAACAATGAACTGGACCGGGGAAGAACAAGCAAGAATAGGAGCCACTATAAAGTCCCCAGCATCACTTCCTGAAAAGGAGTCTACAGACCACTGCGACTGATTCATTTATTTATTTATTTGTACTAAAGTTTAGTTGTTTAGTTGTTTACTTTGTTTGAAGGACAAATTCAAACCTCGAGTTGCTATAATCAAGGATGCTTTCGGCAGAACGTTAAATGATCCCAGAAGTATTAAAAGAAGATGGAAGGAATATACTGAGTCACTGTATCGAAAATAATTGGAAGACACAGAAGAATTTCATGAAACAACATATGAGCAAGAGCCTATGGTGATGAAAGAAGAAGTTCAGGCTGCTTTGAAGGACATGGCAAAAAATAAGGCTCCAGGAATAGATGGTATACCAATTGACATATTTCAGTTAACAGATGCTGCCCTGGACATGCTCACCAAGTTGTGCCAAGAAATCTGGAGAACGACCACTTGGCCAACTGACTGGAAGAGATCGATATTTGTTCCTATCCCAAAGAAAGGCGACCCAACCAAATGTGGAAACTACAGAACAATTTCACTGATTTCACATGCAAGCAAGATTTTACTGAAAATTATCCAAAAACGACTAGTACAGCACATCAACAGAGAACTACCAGAAGTCCAGGCTGGTTTCAGAAGGGGTCGTGGTACTAGAGATATTGTAGCTGATGTTAGATGGATCTTGGCTGAAAGCAGGGAATACCAGAGGAATGTCTATCTGTATTACATTGACTATGCAAAGGCATTTGACTGTGTAGATCATAACAAACTGTGGCTGACTCTGAGAAGAATGGGAAAACCAGAACACTTGATCGTTCTAATGCGAAACTTATACTTGGACCAGGAGGCAGTCGTCAGAACAGAGCAAGGGAACACTGCATGGTTCAAAATTGGGAAGGGCGTACGCCAGGGATGCATCCTATCTCCATACCTTTTCAACCTATATGCAGAACAGATTATCCGGGAGGCTGGGCTCTATGAGGAGAAATGTGGGGTCAAGATTGGTTGACGATTTATCAACAATCTGCGTTATGCGGATGACACAACCCTGCTTGCTGAAACTGAGGAGGACCTGAAGCACCTGCTGCAGAGTGTCAAGGACTGCAGCCTACAATATGGATTGAGGCTCAATGTCAAGAAGACAAAGATTCTCACCACTGGACCAATTGGCAGCATCAGGATGGATGGTGAAGAGACTGAGATTGTACACAGCTTTAGTTTGCTTGGCTCCATAGTCAACAGTCTTGGCACCAGCAGCCAGGAAATTAAAAGGTGCATTGCCCTGGAAAAGTCTGCTGTTAGGCACCTCTCCAAAGTGCTGAAGAGCAGTGGTGTCTCTCTGGAGACTAAGGTGCATCTGATACAGGCCATGGTCTTCGCAATCACCTGTTATGCATCAGAGAGTTGGACAATGACCAAGGAGGATAGAAGGAGAATTGATGCCTTTGAGCTGTGGTGCTGGAGAAGAGTATTGAGAATACCATGGACTGCTAGGAAAACAAACAGATTTGTCCTCGAGAGGGTTAAACCGGGTGGCTCCTTGGAGGCAAGGATTCTGAGGCTCCGTCTAACTTACTTTGGACATGTTGTGAGGAGAGACCAGTCCTTAGAGAGGGACATCATGCTTGGGAGGGTGGAGGGACGGCGCAGGTGAGGAAGGCCCTCTATGAGGTGGATTGACTCAGTGACTGGGATAATTGGGATGGGAGTGTCAGAGAGAGTGCGATTGGCACAGGACAGAGCGGAATTTAGGGCTGTTGTACATAGGGTCGCTATGAGTCGCAGGCGACTCGACGGTACATAACAACAACAACAAAACAACCAAGTTTAGTTACACAACTAATTCATTGTCCTTGATTTTACGTATTTAAAAAGGACAAGTCTGCAGAAAATGTCAGTGGTGCTACTGTGACTCAAACGTGGCTCAAAGACACAGTTGTGTGGCGTATCCCTCCACACCTTCTCTGCTTAGCAAACTGTGAAATTTCTGGAAATGTGAAAAGTTGGGAAAGTGCATCCACGTGCGCGCGCGCACACACATTGAAACTTCCAGCAATGTGAAAGTATGCACATACACACAGTGTGCGCACACACACTTTGACAGTTCCAGCAATGTGAAAACTTGGGAAATCATGCGCACTCGCACACACCCACAGCGTTTCCTCTGACAATAGAATATGCCTTGTCCGGTTCAAAAACTCAAACTTCTGAACTGATAACAGGGCACCAAGTTTAAGTCCAGCCTATCGCCTGACGAGCTCGGGGGTCCTGCTGGCCCAGGACCCTTCTCCACTCTCCTTGTTCCCCGAGGTCCAGTGTCCCTGCTCCTCTAGTTTCAGGACTCCCATCCACTCTCTTTACTCCCACGTTCAGAGACCCTCTCTCTGCTCGCCTCACTCTTCGAGGCCCTGGACCCCCTGCCCACTCTCCTTGATCCCCGAGGCCCAGGACCCCCTGTCCACCCTCCCTGCTCCTTGCAGTCCAGGACACCCCCACCCCCGTCCACTCTCCTCGCTCCCCGGGACCCCAGGCCTCGCGCCCACTGGCCTTCACGCCAGCCCTGCGGCCCCTCCAGCGCGGTCTTACCCGCCGAGGACCGAGGCCGCAGAAGAGCCGGAGACCCCGAGCAAAGGAAGGCAGAGAGGCTAGCGCCATGCTGGACATCCAGGAGCGGGGCCGGAAGATGGCGGGGCGGGGGGCGGGTCCGGCCGGGCGAGGGCGGCGCGCGGGGCGGGGGCGACTGGGCGCTCGCACCTCGACCTTGAACCCGAGGCGCGGCCTCTCCGGCCGGGTCGCCACCTCCCTGAACATCGGTAGGGCGGCCTGGGTGCCCTAGGAACCACATACGGGAATCTGCATATCCCAGAAGCCACAACTTGCCTGCTTGCTGCAAATATGCATGCAAATAGATATGCAATATATGCATTAATTTCTATATACCTAGGATGGCGCAGGACAGTACAGGGCTCAGATCTGCTGTTCATAGAGTTGCTATAGTCGTATTGGACTCCACTTCACCTAACAACAACAACAACAACACATTCTTTGAGGAGCTCTGGTGGCCTACTGCATAGAAGCTGCTCTGCAATCCCAAAGGTTAGAATCCGCCATCTGCTCCTGAAAGAAATGTCAGCAATTTCCTCCTATGTGATTTACAGCCTCTGAAAACCTTCTGCAGGGTCAGCTATGAGCTGGTTCTTACACATGTATTTCTATTTCTTCCTTAGATATGTATCTGTGGGAGGTGTGGAGATGAACCACATACTACCAGAATAATAAATATATGGGACTGAAACGTAGCCTCACTTTTTCAGGCAAAGTACTTGACATGGAGGGAAAGCTGATTCTGGGTGGTAGGAAGACGTCTCGGCACACCGCGACAAGCCCTCAGAGCTCCTAATACCCAGGGACAGCAGATAAAAACGTGGCTACCCTCCATAAAATACCAAACAGCTTGACCTTTGGGACACACCAACACCCCTGAGGACTCCTCAGATCTCCACCACCGTTACCTCAGTGTGACTCCTCTTCCCTTTATCGTTAGAGATCAGCTTGGATATCATTTTCTCAGGAGAAATTCCATTGCCTGTTCAACACTCTACTAATGTGGTGGTGACATAATGAAATAATCACCTTCTAGGGGTGGAGGGACAGCGCAGGAGGGAAAGACCCTCTATGAGGTGGATTGATTCAGTGACTGGGGCAGCTGGGGTGGGTTTGTCGCAGGCAGTGTGATTGGCACAGGATAGAGCAGGATTTAGTGCTGTTGTACATAGGGTCGCTATGAGTCACAAGCGACTCGACGGCACATAAAAACAATAGGCAGAATTTCCAGTTAAGGACATTTCCAGTCAAGGACTCTCAAACACAACAACCACTCATCTGTCAATGAAAGTTTGTGTCTTCACAACATGAGACTGAACAGATTTCAGCAGCACTTCCAAACTGATTTCTGTCTTTCTATTGAAAAATTGAAATAAGGCCAACCTTGAAGCAGGGAGTCCTGACCATTTCTTCTTGTGAAAAGGACTAGAAAAATGATCAGTAACATAGTTAAAGGAAAACAATCTGGTTTCTGATTCAGAGTTTATTTCCCAGGCTGCACATTACAGGGTTTAAACGAAATGGTTTATGCTTCTGCTCTAGGAACTGGGTCCAGTCTGGGGCAGAAAGGAGACCAAGGACAGCTCTATACACAGAAGGAAAAGACTTGATTAGATTCTTCACTGCTACAAAGTGGGTTTCTGCTACCGAGAAAATATACTTTCACCATCTTTATTGTCCTTATTTATAAAACTAGGGCCTTGGTATAAATTATCTCCAAGATTCCTTGCAGATGTAAAACCCTGTGGTTTGATAAATAAACCTGATTTGGCAGTGCTGCTTGAGGCCAACTGGTGAGGTCCTAACAGGTCATTGTGAAATGCTGTTACGAGTAAACTTCTGACACATAGGTCTTTCTTTGGAATGCTAGCTCTGCAAACTTAACTGAGTTTGAATACTTCCTCTCCTTTACACATTTTAGAAGATTATCAAGCTTTAGATTTTTCAGTGTTCTACAATCATTAGCTTCTTGACTGGTTTCAGAAGGGAAAGCTAACCATGCCCCCCATTACATGGGCTAATTTGTTCTAATTCTATAAAGTTAAACCTTACAGTTTGTTATTTTGGGTCGTTCATGTTCCATTTATTAAAAAAATTAATGATGCGTGCACTCTCTCTCATTTCCATCAAGTTCAACCTCCATTGAGATTCCCCGCCTGCAAATCACATACAAGAAAGTTGCCCATCTTTTCTCCTCAGAGCTGGTGATGGATTTGAACTGTGAGAAGGGCTCCGTTTTGCGGTTAGCAGAGGAAATATCTGCAGACTCTGCCACTAGAGCTCTCCTACGCCACATACAGAAGTTAAATTCTTCACTACAGTAAAAAAAGAAACTTAAGGTGGAGTCAGAAAAGTGAAACACACTGCTCTTGCTGTTAGGTAATCTTCAGAGTTATAAGGATGCACGTTGAGTGAACAGCAGCCTGTCGCACAGCTCATTCCCCCCACTTCATAGCACCTTCCAGCTCTGTAATATGGTGGCAGAGAGGTGCACAAGACTTTCAGTGAATAGTTGAATTCAATAAACACCATACAACTTTCTTGTCTCGATCAGTGTGGTAAATAATGTGCTGTCTGCATTAACCATGCACACAGGCTATACTTCAGACATCGAGGCAGTCACTGGATTGCTGAAATTGAGACACATTCAATCATGGGCATCAACCACTCTGTGGGTGCCACATTCCTCTGTGATCAAGCTGAACACATAAAACACAGGGGTGACAATGTGAAAGGTACTGTATTTCTAGAAAACAAGTTGTTGTTGTTGCTGTTATGTGCCATTGAGTCACTTGCGACTCATAGCAACCCTGTGTAAAACAGCCCTAAAACCCTGCTCTATTCTGTGCCAATCTTATTGTCTCCAACATACCTACCCCCATTAACCCAGTCACTAAATCAATCCATTCCATAGAGGATCTTCCTCTCCTGTGCTGTCCCTCCACCCTTCCAAGCATTATGTCCCTCTCCAAGGACCTTGCAAAGGTCCAAAGTATGTCAGATGAAGCTTCAGAAACCTTACCTTCAAGGAGCAGCCTGGCTTCACCCTCTCTAGGACAAATTTGTTTATTTTCCTAGCAGTCCACGGTATATCCAATACTCTTCTCCAGCACCACAGCTAAAGGTATCAATTCTTCTATCATCCCTAATCATTGTCCAGCTTTCTGATGCATAGCATGTAATTGCAAAGACCATGGTATGTATCAGGTGCACCTTAGTCTCCAGACAGACATCATTGCTCTTCAGTACTTTGGAGAGGTCTCTGACCCAACACAATTCATCTAATAACAATAGATTCCCAAAGGTGAACTGCTTGTTGTTGTCATTGTGTACCATAGAGTCGGAATTGACCCATAGCTGACCCTCTGGCGGGTTTTCAGAAGCAGTTAGTTAATCAATCGCATAGGAGGAGATTGTTCATTTTCTCCCATGGAGCAGCTGGTAGGTTCGAAATGTGTGCCTTCGGGATTGCAATGCAGCCTCTTGCCACTAGGCCACCAGAGCCTGCTTACCCGTCTCCAAATTACCTATGCCCATTCATTGTTCTTAATAGAAATTATAATAGGCCCCCTCCTAGGAAGGTCGGCACATAGTGACTTGTGCTGAGAATCCAAAGATCTCTTTTTCTTGGTGGTTCAGATCCACCAGCTCTTCCAGGGAGAAAGATGGGTAACCGCCTCCTGCCATTGGGTCAAAACTGACACCTAACTGATCCTCCAGTGTTTTGTTCCAGTTTGGGGTGTTTTGAGTTGGTTTTCCACCGTCCACCCTCCCACGTTTTTTCCAACAGAGCAGCTGGTGGATTTGAACCATGTAATATGAAACAGAGAAACTGATATGGTCTTGGAGAAATGTAAAATATGAGTTGGATCTAAAAGAAGATCCTTATCTTCATCTTTATTATAATTTTCATTAGGATTTATACAAAGGAATGATTGCAATTAAAAAACGCAAATGAACGGTCCTTTGTAAATAGTCCTGTGTAAATGGACTGTATCTCAACATTAAAAAAGCAAAGATCCTCACCACTAGCCAGCAGAAAGTCAAAGACAAGCTGCATCAGGGAAACCTACCATCAAGGACCTCCCTGCGGTGCCAGGGAACAATGATAACAGTTTAAAGACTAAGGCACACCTAATTCAAGTCAATTATTTTCTATGCATCTGAAAGTTGGATAATGAATAGGGAAGACAGAAGAAGAATCAGTAAGTTTGAATGGTGGTGCTGAAGAAGAGCACTGAACATCCCATTGACTGTCAAAAGAACAAATACATCTTGGAGAAGGTGCAGCCAGAATGCTCCTTAGAGGCAAAGATGATTAAACTTCATTTTACATATTTTGAGCATGTTGTTAGGAGAGGTTTGTTGTTGATTGCTGTCGAGTTGAGTGCGACTCATAGCAACCCTATGAACAAAAAGCCTTTCTATAAGTATCGTCGTTTCTCAGAGTTCATAGAATTTCCAGAAGCAGGTTGTTTAGGAAGTGGATGCCACTCCTGCTTCCAAACCTGTCTTAAACTGGGCGCTCCATCAAACACTGTCCACCAGTAACCGTTATGCCATTTGGCACTCAAATAGCACAAGGTTCAGCATCACAGCAACCCCAGGTTGCGTTGCATAATACTCCACTGTGTGAATGTACTATGGCTTCATTAACCATTAATTCATTGATGTACAATTAGGTTGTTTTGGTCTCTTTGCAAATTTTTAAAATGCTGGAATAAACGTTGGTTTACAAATATAAGTTCATGCCATAGGCCTTATTTCCTTAAACACGTTGCCGCAAATTACAGCAAATGTGTTTCTAAGCACAGTCGTCAATTTTAAAAGTGTGCGGCAACGTGTTGAGGTATGTACCTAATAATGGGGTTGCTGGATCAAATGGCATTTCGACTATCAGTCTTTTTTTTTTCTCTAGGCATCTTTTTTTAAAAACATAAAATTTTTGTTTTGTACTGGTTTACTTATAGAATTGTTTATTTTAAGGAACTTAGGATAGGCTTTTGTTGTTGTTATGTGCTATCGAGTCGCCTGCGACTCATAGCGACCCTATGTACAACAGCCCTAAACTCCGCTCTGTCCTGTGCCAATCGCACTGTCTCTGACACTCCCATCCCAATTATCCCAGTCACTGAATCAATCCACCTCATAGAGGGCCTTCCTTTCCTGCACCGTCCCTCCACCCTCCCAAGCATGATGTCCTTCTCCAAGGACCGGTCTCTCCTCACATGTCCAAAGTATGTTAGACGGAGCCTCAGAATCCTTGCCTCCAAGGAGCCACCCGGTTTAACCCTTTCCCGGACAAATCTGTTTGTTTTCCTAGCAGTCCAAGTCCTAGTATTCTCAATACTCTTCTCCAGCACCACAGCTCAAAGGCATCAATTCTCCTTCTATCCTCCTTGGTCATTGTCCAACTCTCTGATGCATAACAAGTGATTGCTAAGACCATGGCCTGTATCAGAAGCACCTTAGTCTCCAGAAAGACACCATCGCTCTTCAGTACTTTGGAGAGGTCCCTCACAGCAGACTTTCCCAGAGCAATGCACCTTTTAATTTCCTGGCTGCTGGTGCCAAGACTGTTGACTGTGGAGCCAAGCAAACTAAAGCTAGTCTTTGGAAAAAAGACATCATGCTTAGAAAGGTGCAGGGTCAGTCAATGAAAGAGAGGAAGCCTCTCAACAAAAAGGATTGACACAGTGATTGTAGCAATGGGCTCAAGTGTATCAAGGATAGTGAGATGGCACAAGATAGTACAGGATTCAGATCTGTTGTTCATAGAGTTATTATGAATCATAATAGATTCAAAGGCACCTAACACATAAGTGGAAGTATGTCAATGCTGGCAACCAAAAGGTCGGTAGTTCGAACCCACTAACTTCTCTGCAGAAGACAGATGGCTGGCACTCCGCTTCCAAAGGCCCCTTTGAATCAGCAGCCCCTTGGGAACAGCTTGCACTACCCTCTTCAATATTCTTTGAATCCATTGTCCATCCAGATTGCGTTTTCCGAGGCTAGCCACCAGATGGCGATGGGGCGCCACGTCTTACTCTAATCGCTATCCTCCAAGCACGCGCCCACCCGGAAGCCCGGGAGCGCGCACGCCCCGGAGCTCGCGTCGGCTGTAAGCGCTGGTGACGTGCGCGTGGTTTGCGCAGTTACACGGCCGCCGGGCCGCCCGGGCCCGAAGCTCCCGGACCCATGTGGAAGCTGCTTCCCGACACGGGCTCGGCCCGAGGTAAGGGGGTAACATGGGCATGGGGGCTGTTTTTCCCGGAAGCGGCTGCCGCGGGGACAGAGATTTTGGAAGCGATGCTTCCGGTCTGTGGCGTCCCTCTGGCTCTCTTCCGGCACCACCTCCGTTCCCGCCACGGGAGATTCCGGCTGCGGCATCTTCCCGGGCAGCGCGGTCCCCTCTGAGGAGATTATGTCCTGCGCGACGGAGGTTTGCGGTGCCCACTGCATCCTCCTCACCTCGTGTAAATTCCCCTGTGGGGACATTCTCGACCCGGGCTCTTGATCTGCACGATTGCATTTTGTCCCGATGCCGGCTGTGTCCCTTTACAAGTTTAGAGACAAAAGTTCGCCATACTTTTTAATACATGCCAGAACACGAATCCGCCCTGAGCACAAGATTTGTGTGAAGTAGCACAGAGAAGCTATGTGGAAAATGCAGGCGCAGGAACTCACTTGTTTTTATTTCAAGTTGTTTTCCCTCTTCATGTTTATCAGGACAGCTGAAAACATAGTGGGGCTCCCGCTCTGCAAGTGCAGCAGTGGAAAATGGTAATCACAAATTAACTAATCACTTGGTGTGTACAGGTCCTTGTTGCGGAAGTATATAGCCTGTGCTTGGTCCTTGCGCTTTGATAGTTTATGATGCGAGGAAAATACGCTCTTTGTGGAAACTTACGTTTGCAATATGAAGCTTAATAGCAAAGCCCTCGTTGTTACTTGAAGCTCTGGTGCGTAGTGGGTAGGGGGTTGCACTGCCAACCCAATTGGTTCGAATCCCCCATCCGCACTGCTCAGGATCAACTGTTGTTATGTGCCCTCTTGTCGCTTGCAACTCACAGCGACCCTATGTACAACAGCCCTAAACTCTGCCTTTCGCACTGTCTCCGATACACCCATCCCGATTACCCCGTTACTGAATCAATCCACCTCATAGAGGGCCTTCCTCTCTTGCGCTCTCCTTCCACCTTCCCAAGCGTGATGTCCCTCTCCAAGGACTTGTCCCTCCTTACAACATGTCCATAGTATGTTAGATGAAGCCTCAGAGTCCTTGCCTCCAAGGAGTAGCCTGGTCTAACCCTCTCCAGGATGAATCTGTTTGTTTTCCTAGCAATCCATGGTACCCTAAATACTCTTCTCCAGCACCACAGCTCAAATGCATCAATTCTCCTTCTATCCTCCCTAGTCATTGTCCAACTCTCTGGTGCATAACAATGATTGCAAAGACCATGGCCTGTATCAGACGCACCTTAGTCTCCAGAGAGACACCGTTGCTCTTCAGTACTTTGGAAAGGTCCCTAACAGCAGACTTTCCCATCGCAATACGTCTTTTAATTTCCTGGCTGCTGTTGCCAAGCAAACTAAAGTTGTTAACAATCTCAATCTCTTCACCATCCATCCTGATGCTGCCAATTGGTCCAGTGGTGAGAACTTTCGTCTTCTTGACATTGAGCCTCAATCCATATTGGAGGCTGCAGCCCTTGACTCTGCAGCAAGCGCTTCAGGTCCTCCTCAGTTTCAGCAGGATCAACTAGGTTGGTTTATACCTAAGGGCAGAGAGAACGAGTGACTTGGAAGCCCTGCAAATGAGTGGCATAGATGTGCGCAGCATCCACCATGAGTTGGTTCATACTTCAGGGTAGTGAGAGGGAGTGTGACTTGGAACCCCTGCAGAAACTGCCTGAGACCAAGCTCACAATTGGGGAAGGGGGTGATGGGTAAAGGAAGTGGGAAAGATGGGATGGGAAGGGGAAGATCTGCTAAGACAGGGCAATGGTGGGCATAGTTCAGTAGTGGTTAATTTTCTAAAATATCATGAATGGGAATGATTGTATGAAACAAAGTGAAGGATTATGTGAAAATATAAATGAATTTTGTATGCAAACCAATATAATTTTTTTAAACCACAAAAACAAAACAAAAAATACCCCCCAAGACTATTTCCCTTTAGCCTATAAAATTTTTGGTATTTAATTATTTGTTACATGCTGTGAGTCAACTATGACTCATAGCACCTCTAGGAACAATGACTCTGAGCTTTGCCCTATGCTGAGTTAACCTCACTGTCTTTGACACACATAACCCCATTGCCACAGTCACTGTGTCAATCCGTTTCATCCGTAGTTTTCCTCACCTGCCCTTCCAAGCATGATGTCCTTCTCCAAGGACTGGTCCTTCTTGACCATGCACAAAAAGTGTGAGATAGAGCTTCAAAATGCTTGCCTTCAAAGAGCTACCTGGTTTTACTTTCTCAGTAACAGACCTGTTTGTTCTCTTGTCAGTCCATGCTGTATTCAGTACTCTTGTCCAACATCGTAATTCAAAGCATGAATTCTTCCTCTTTCATTCTTATTCATTGTCCAGATCTCAGATACATATCAAGCAGTTGAGATCAAGGACTAGATCAGACACCTTTAGTCTCTATATTGACACTGTTACTCTTGAGCACTGTGGAGAGGTCCTCGACAGCAGATAGTCCCAATGTATCTCATCTTTTTATTTCCTGATTTCTGGTGCCAAGGATGTTAATTGTGGATCTGAGCAAGATGAAATCATTAACAGCCTCAATCTTTTATCCATTAGTCATGGTATTGTCTATTGGTCCAGTGGTGAGGATTTTTGTTTTCTTATCTTAAGATGCAATCCATATTGAACGCAATAGTCTTTGACCTTCTGCAGCAAACACTTGTGGTCCTCCTCAGTTTCTGTGAGCAAAGTGTGTCTGCATAAGGTAGGCTGTTGATGAGTCTTCCTCCAGTCCTGATGTCACAATCTTCCTCTGAAAGTCTCCAACACATATGATGTTATAACAGCAATTTGTGACTTTCAACCTTTTAGTAACAATTAATCCTTTCCAATGGTTATGCTGCTAATCTAAAAGTTTCATAAATTTGGTAGTTCAAATTCACCAGCTCTCGAGAGGGAAGAAATGTGCAAAATTTCCTCCTGTGCAAACACCTTGAAAACTCACTGGAGGGTCAGTTGTGAGTTGGCTCTTTTTAATACTGAAAAGTTGTCTTTAACTCATATATGCTCATATATGAATGCACATTCATCTGTTCTGTATTTTATTGAATTGATTGTTCTATGTTTGTTTACTTTTGGTATAAAATTTTACTTTTTAATTAATATAACTTTATGGCATACTTGATACTGAGATCAAGAAAACAAAAATCCTTTTAACTGGACCGATAGATAACAAGACAATGAAGAAAGGATTGAAGTGTCATTGATTTCACTTTTTTGGAATCCATAATCAGTACTCATAGTAGCAGCAATCAGGAAATCAAGAGACATGTCATCTTGATAAGATTTGCTGTCAAGGACATCTCCAAAGTGCTAAAGAACAAGCATGCCACTGTAAAGATCACAGTGTGCTTGAATCAAGCTGTGATGGTTTGGTGTTTGTTTCATATGGTATCTTTGAATTGTTAGTTTGGAGAATACAAAACAGACTGCCAAAAAACTAACAAGTGCAGCCAGGATGCTCCTTAGAGTCAGGGATGGTGAAACTTCATCTCAGCATACTTTGGAGATGTTGTCTGGAGGGTCCAGTTGTTGATAAAAGGCACTGTGCTGAAAAACATGGAGGGTCAGCAAAAGAGAGAAAGGCCCTCAACAAGATAGATTAAACAATGAATTCAACTGTGGACTTGAGCATGACCAAGATTGTGAGGATGACAGGATAGGACAAGAATTTAACCTGTCCATAGGGTTGATATGAGTCCTATTTGTTTGCCATCAGACAGGGTGTATTCTAACATTCAGCTTTTTCTTGACAGTTATTTTTTTGTGTTCAACTTAATGTGCAAATTTCCAAATTAAGCAGCTTATCAGTTCCCCAGGAGCTGTTTAAGTCATGCAGACAGGTAAACACTCAATGACTAGTAGAAATATTGGCTTGCAAACCTACCCAGATGTGCCTTGAAAGACAGGCCTGGCCACCTGTTTCTAAAAAGCCATAGCCCCCAAAACCCTGTGACATGTGTATGTGAATCTGAATCAGATTGACAGCAACTAATGACAACATCAAGTTCCATAAATGTATTGAGATTTTGTTTGATGATATATTAAATTTGTAAGTTCATTTAACTCCTTTCTGTATAGATTTTCCTTTCAGAAACATGAGAAAGCTTTTACATCTATCTAGATAATCATTTGAATCCCTCAGTGAAACTTTAATAGAAAAGAACATTTGATATCATATAATTACCATTCAAATATTAAGAATGTATAAGTACTTTCTATAACTATATGTTTGTAGATTTGTATGCCTATAAATATGAGTATGCCTGTGTACTGCATTACATTTTTATTTTCTTTTTAAAATTTCTTTTAGAAGAAACATACAGACTTTTGACTGGTGTTGAATACATTGTTGGAAGGAAAAACTGTGGCATTCTGATTGACAACGATCAGTCCATTAGTCGAAATCATGCCGTCTTAACTACTAACTTTCCTGGAACCAAATTGGTATGGTCATAATTTTATTTTACTGGTTTGCAATGAGGTGGTTGAAATTGTGAGTGATTAGTTTGACACATAGGTAAGGGAGATTTCACAAGACATCTCCTCTCATAAAGTAACTAGCAGCTCTGCTGATCTGGAGGTGCTCAGTTCGAATCCACCAGTTATTCTGTGTGAGAAGGATGAACAGTCTTCTTGTAAGCAATTTACTGCCTCTGAAAACGTGTTGGAGGGCCACCTATGGATTGATTCCAACTAAGTGGTACATAACCATAGCAATAGTGTATATTAGCAGTAGTATCAATGGTATTACTTATTTTGAATTTAAAGTCTGTGTTTCACCCAGGTTTAAAAACCCATTCATTTTAGTGACTTAAAAACTCAGAGGAAATAGGACATACTGACATTTATTCAATATTCAATGAATAATTACTTTGTATCAGTGACTGTGCCTGGTGATAGAGCAGTGAACACATATGATCATGAATCCTTCTACTGTAGCCCTGTAAACACTGGTGTTTTTGTATAAGTTGTATAATACGAGTTTACATGAGTTACATGATAAGGAAGTGTTTCTTTCTTGTGTTGTACAGCTCCTTTAAATGGCTTTAAAAAGAATCCTATAATTTAAAAAAAAAAAACAACACAACAACTTCAAAGATTTTTTTTTTAATTGCCTATGCTTTTTAAAAAATAAAATCCATTTGGGAAGGGAGCTCTGGTGGCCTAGTGGCAAGAAGCTGCACTACAATCCCAGAGGTACACGGTTCGAATACACCTAATGCTCTGGTGGAGTAGTGGGGGCAATCTCCTCCTGTACCAGTCAGATGTGGCTTGACAGTACACACACACACACACAAATAATAAAATCTAAAAAAAAATTTTATAAAAAAATCCCATTTGGGATAAAAATGATAAAGTACAGATAGCTCTGCTCTTGATAATGCTGGTGGGAATAAGCAGGGGGAAGCCATTATTTTGAGATTGCATGTAAGTAAATGCTGGATTTGTTCAGTAATATTTACATCTTGTTTCTGTATTTTAGATATAAAGAAATATTGTTCAGATTCCTACGGAGAAAGAAAAGTTTAGCAACAAATATGAGAAACTAATCTTTAATTTCCTTTTCCCTCCTTTCAACCAGTTTTTACAATATGATTTTGATAATTAAAAAGAAAAAATGTTGGCGACTATACTGTCTTGTTATATATGAAACAGTATACAGAAATGAAGAGTCTAGTGTGTGAAAATGAGGGATTGGGGGGAAAAGTGCTGTCTTATGAAAAAGAAAAATGTTTATATTCTGAAAGCTATAATTAAACATGCTCGAAATTCATGACGTCCCTAGGTGGTGTAAATATTTAACAGTTTACTTGGTCAGCTCAACTTAGAGGTACCTCAGAAATCAAACCTGGTGATTTAGTTGTAAAAAATCAGCCATTGAAAACTGTGAAGCACAGTTCTAACCCAGCACATGAGTCAGAAGCCAGTTAATGGTAACTGGTTTGCATTTTGTTTTGCTCTTAGAGGAAATATCAATTGCTAGTTGAGTATTCATTTTTATCAGGCAACCAAAACAATAATTATATTGATTGTTGTGTTAGGAAGGGAGCACTGGTGGCGTAGTGGTAAGGAGCTGTGCAACCAACCCAAAGGAACACAGTTTTAATCCAGCAACTGCTCTGTGGAAGGAAGACTGGTAATCTCCTACGTGATTTACTGCCTCTGAAAACCCTCTGGAGGGTCAGCTGTAGTTTGGTTCTGACTCCACAGTACATGTCAATAATTGTGTTAGGAAGAGGGTTCTGGTGGGCTGGTAGTAAGAAGTTGCGCTGCCAACCCAAAAGGCACATGGTTCGAATCCACCAACTTCTTTAAGGGTGACAAGTGAATAGTCTCCTCCCATGCAGTTTATAACCTCTGAAAACCCACTGGATGGTCAGTTATGAGTTGGTTCTAACCTGATGCATGTAACAACAACATGGTGTTGAGAAGTTGACCATTTTACTGTTGAATATTTTAAAACTTGTCAATCTCTTCTTTTGAAATTCTTCCCACTGGGATTTGTATTACCTGAATGGTAAAAAAAAAATTAACTTATTTCTTGATTTTTCAGAGTCAGACAAATGAAATCCCTGTATTGACAATAAAAGATAATTCTAAGTATGGGACCTTTGTTAATGAAGAGAAAATGCAGAATTGTGTTTCTAAAACTTTGAAGACAGGGGACAGAGTTACCTTTGGTGTTTTTGACAGTAAATTCAGGTAAGACTTACAAATTGATAGAAAAACAGGTGATTTTGTTTGGTACTGATTATAATTTAAGGGAAAAAGATATTACTGATGTTGAGTTGAAGATAGTGTGCTTTACTCAGTAGTGAGCTTTGTGCTGTGGGTCTTTATACCCTAGAGGGTTGGTTGTGGATGACCGTGACCATGAATGAGTCATTGGGTGGATGCTGAGAAACTTCACTGTAGCTACTTGTGAATGAATGCTCATACCTAGTGAAAGTATAATGCTAACTTTGATCATTGTTTGTTTTGGGACTTGAGACTTAGGAAGTGATAATTTTAGAAGTTAGAAAGTTTATAACATGAAGAAAGCATTACATGTTGACATTAACGTAATTTAAAGTGCTATGGATTGCAATTTCTGTAAACTAGTCGTTTAACCTGATGCACCTTACTCTTATTCACAGGGTGGAGTATGAACCATTGGTTGCCTGCTCTTCTTGTTTAGATGCCACTGGGAAAATGGCTTTAAATGAAGCAATTTTTCAACTTGGAGGACTTTGTGTGAACAGTTGGACAGAAGAATGTACTCATCTTGTCATGATATCAGTTAAAGTGACCATTAAAGTAGGTTGAAAACCTTGTCAAATAAATTGAGTTCACATTCACTTAAACTAGTCATAGTATATATGTATACCGTACATAGACCTTTACGTTATTTACTTTAAATGCTATCAGAATGGTTGGATGTGGATTTAGAAATTCCCACTCCATGCTTAATATACTGAGTCTACTCATTGTGGTGTTAGTTCCAGTTTATACCCTCTCTGTGGAACAGACACTCTGGTCGTCTAGACAGTGGGGAGCTGCACTGCTAATCCCAAGATTGCGTCTCTGGGAGTTTACATCCACCCGCCTCTCCGAAGAAGAAAAGTGAGCGATTGCCTTCTGTGCAATTTACAGCCCTGCAGTCCCTATGGAAGGTCAGCTAGGGATCACTTGACTTGATGGCAGGGAGTTTTGTTTCAGGTAGTACAGAGTAAAAATGCCTCCGGAGTTATGGGGCTGTACATCTTCGTAAAGCAGACTGAATAAGCTTTCTTCCTGCGAGGAGCCAGTGTATTCAAATTGCTGACCTTTTTGTTAGCAGCCAAGTGCTTTTAACCAGAGGGCTACCAGTGCTCCTTGTTTATACTAAATATTTGGCTTGCATATAGGCTGGAATGACTTCTGTGGTGACTTATTTATTATTTGAGACAAGTAAAAGCGAATAAAATGAGAATTTTGATTGAGCATTTAGTTTAATGGCAAAACTGCTGGTCTTCAAAGTTAGCATCTCATTTCTCTTCTATCAAATTGTCTTCTGGCAGTTGGCGATGCTCTTTCCTGAACATGCTGTCTTATTTGATATCTCAATGTCTTTAGAATTAAAATGAATTATAAAATTTATTCGTATCTTATGCTTTTCTGTTCCATGTCCTAAAAAGCCATTTTTCTTCATTTTAGACAATATGTGCACTCATTTGTGGACGTCCAATTGTAAAACCAGACTACTTTACTGAATATCTCAAAGCAGTTCAGTCCAAAAAACCACCTCCACAAATGGAAAGGTATGCTGTGCATTTTCTATATATTACATATAAATGGATTTATACAGTATTATCTATATTTGATTTCTTTCATTCAGCATAATGTTTCTACAGTTGATTTATAACATAGAATTTATCAGACCTTCTTTCCTCTTTATGGCTAAATAGCGTTCCATTGTATGTATATATCAAATTTTGTTTCTACATTCTTCATTCATTCTTTGAGCACTTGGGTGGTTTTTACTTTTTATCTGTTGTGAGTAGTGCTGTAATGAATACTGGTATACATGTGTATTTTTAAAACTAGAACACATAATATTTTTTAATCAGTGATTTAGAATACCAGAATAGTGCAGTGACATGCATTTGTCCTTTCTTGATTTAGGTCTTTCCTGCATATCACCTAGTTATTTGATATTCCAAGTTCTAGAATTTATAAATTTAGAATAAACTTAAATTATCTGTTATGTTGTTGTTGTTATGTGCCATTGAGTCGCTTGCGACTCATAGCGACCCTGTGTACAACATCCCTAAACTCTGCTCTGTCCTGTGCCAATCACACCGTCTCCGACACACTCATCCCGATGACCCCAGCCACTGAATCCGTCCACCTCATAGGGGGCCTTCCCCTTCTGTGCTGTCCCTCCACCCTACCAAGCATGATGTCCCTATCCAAGGACCTGTCCCTCCTTGCAACATGTCCAAAGTATGTTCGACAGAGCCTTAGAATCCTTGCCTCCAAGGAGCAGCCCGGTTTGACCCTTTCCAGGATGAATCTGTTTGTTTTCCTAGCAGTCCATGGTACCCTCAATCCTCTTCTCCAGCACCACAGCTCAAAGGCATCAATTCTCCTTCCATCCTCCTTAGTCATTGTCCAACTCTCTGATGTATAACAAGTGATAGCAAAGACCATGGCCTGTATCAGACACACCTTAGTCTCCAAAAAGACACCATTGCTCTTCAGTACTTTGGAGAGGTCCCTAACAGCAGACTTTCCCATCGCAATACGTCTTCTAATTTCCTGGCTGCTGGTGCGGAGCGTGTTGACTGTGGAGCCAAGCAAACTGAAGCTGTGAACAATCTCAATATCTTCACCATCCATCCTGATGCTGCCAATTGTCTTCTTGACATTGAACCTCAGTCCGTATTGGAGGCTGCAGTCCTTGACCCTCTGCAGCAAGCGCTTCAGGTCCTCCTCAGTTTCAGCAAGCAGGGTTGTATCATCTGCATAATGCAGACTATATTGATAGATCTTCCACCAATCTTGACCCCACATTTCTCCTCATAGAGCCCAGCCTCCCAGATAATCTGTTCTGCATACAGGTTGAAAAGGTACGGAGACAGGACACATCCCTGGCATACACCCATCCCAATTTTGAACCATGCAGTGTTTCCTTGCTCTGTTCTGACAACTGCCTCTTGGTCCAAGTATAGGTTTCTCATTAGCACGATCAAGTGTTCTGGGATTCCAATTCTTCTCACAGTCAGCCACAGTTTGTTATGATCCACACAGTCAAACTCCTTTGCATAGTCAATGAAACACAGACATTCCTCTGGTACTCCCTGCTAAGATCCATCTAACATCAGCTATAATGTCCCTAGTACCACAACCCCTTCTAAACCCAGCCTGCACTTCTGGCAGTTCTCTGCTGATGTGTTGTTCCCCTCGTTTTTGGATAATCTTCAGTAGAATTTTGCTTGCATGTGAAATCAATGAGATTGTTCTATAGTTTCCACACTATGTTGGGTCACCCTTCTTTGGGTTGGGAACAAATATAGATCTCTTCCAGTCAGTTGGCCAGGTGGTTGTTCTCCAGATTTCTTGACACAACTTAGTGAGCACGTCCAGGGCAGCATCTGTTAGCTGAAATATGTCAATTGGTATACCATCTATTCCTGGGGCCTTATTTTTTGCTTTTTCCTTCAAATCAGCTTGAACTTCTTCCTTCGTCACCATAGGCTCTTCTTGCTCATATGTTGTTTCATGAAATTCTTCTGTGTCTGCCAATTCCTTTTGATACAGTGAGTCAGTATATTCTTTCTATCTTCTTTTAATACTTCCTGGATCATTTAACATTCTGCGGAAAGCATCCTTGCTTATAGCAACTTGAGGTTTGAATTTGTTCTTCAGTTCCTTGAGCTTAAGAAATGCTGAGCGAGTTTAGCCCTTTTGATTTTCTGACTCCAACTCCTTACACATTTCATTGTAATATTTTACTTTGTCATCCCGTGCTGCCCTTTGAAGTCTTCTGTTCAACTCTTTAGTATCTTGAATTCTTCCCTCTGCTTTAGCTTCTCTCCGCTCCAGTGCAATTTTCAGAGTCTCTTCAGACATCCATTTTGGTCTTTTCTTCCTCTTCTGTCTTTGTAATGAACGTTTGCACTCTTCTTGGATGATACCCTTGATATCCTCTCACAGCTCATCTGGTCTTCGATCATTAGTGTTCAAGGCCTCAAACGTGTTCCTGAGATGGTTCTGAAATTCAGGTGGGATAGACTCGAAGTCATATTTTGGTTCCCGTGGACTAGGTTTAATTTTCCTCAGTTTCAGCTTGAACTTGCATATGAGTAGTTGCTGGTCTGTTCCAAAATCAGCCCCTGGCATAGTGAATTAAAATGTATGCAGTTCTTAAGGTAATGGTTTTAAATTTTGAACTTTTTAATTATGACCCAGCTCTACTTTATGAAATATGTATGCTGTCAAGGAAAACTCTGAGAGTAAAATATAAACAAATTATTTCTAGAGTACTGATTGATGGCTCTGATGCCTAAGTATTTTTGTCACATTAGCTGTTGCTTAGTGGAGAGATTTAATTCCTGATTCTTTTAAGACTGGTTGATCTCCCCCTTATATATTATCTTCCCACTGTGATACTGTAGTCATTTTTATTAGAAGATACATTTACACATTTACTCCATTCACACATTGCCAGACTAATTAGGAATATCAATGGGATTATATGGAAGTTTGAAAAAATTATATGGAAGTTTGATAAAAGGCTTAAGACTTATCTCTTCATTTCTGTATTCTTTCCCCCTGTTTCCACGGATAATTCTTATAGTTGTATGTCATTCTATACTCTTTGTTTTTCAATACTGTTCTTTTTTAAAAATATTCTTTAGCTAATAAACTGTGTTCTCTATTCTCACTTTGCAAATTTTATTTAAATGGAAAAGAATGCAAATTTTTAATTTCCTTAGCTTTTCTAAACAAATCTGTACAGAAACAATGTTTGTGCTGAGAATTGAAATATTGATGTTATTAATGCATATTGGGCCCCAGACGTAAGATTCTAATATGAAACAGTATAAAATTTTAAAATGTGTCTAATGATAGTATCTATATTGATATATACATTTCTAGAAAATAAAGGATAGTCTTACCAAATTTTTAAATAAAACATTTAGATGCTTTTTAATATTTTAACCCGGATAAAATGCTTAATTTTTAAAAGTACTGTATTGGTGTTGTGGAAATTAAGCCTTTTCATATCTAGTTAGCAACTCTGTTTACAAATTACAAAAATGTAATACATAATTAGAGTATGTTGTTATTTCTGTCAAGTTGGAGCTGACTCATAGCTGACCCTCCAGTGGGTTTTCAGAGGCAGTTAAAATCATAAAATGAGATTGCTCATTTTCCTTTAGAAGAACAGCTGGTAGATTTGAACACATGCCTTTGAGATTGTAGGACAGCTCTGCCATTAGGCCATCAGACCCCCTAATAAGCCACTGCTATTGCTGTTGTGTGCCATCAAGTTGAAAATGACCCATAACTGACCCTCCAGCAGGTTTTCAGAGGCAGTAAATCACACCAGAGGAGATTTCCATCCTTCTTAGAGCTGCTGGTGGGTTTGAACTGCATGCATTTGGGATTATAGTACACCTTCTTATTACTAAGCCACCAGAACTCCCTGTTAAGTTACTAGAACTCCCTAAAAAGAATATATTTTAATTTATCTTTTTTACAGTTTTTACCCACCCATTGATGAACCAACTATCGGAAATAAAAATATTGATCTCTCAGGGCGACTGGAAAGGAAGCACATCTTCAAAGGGAAGACATTTGTATTTCTAAACGCCAAACAGGTAATCCTATACACTTAAATTCACTAATAGAAAGCATTACAAAGCAAAATAAATTGTTAATGTCTTTTGTCAGTAGTTGTTATTGCACTATATTTGAGGAGTTTGTGTAGCAGTGTGAAGGAGAATAAAAATATTGATCAGGTTCCAGAATCTGCTAGTGACTGTGCACAGATGATTATATTTCTTGTTTGTGCCTTTCAGCTTGGCCCTGATTCACTTTTAGTAATTGAGGAATTGATGTATTCATTAATTAGGGAGCTGTGGTAGCCTAGTGGGTACAAAGTTGATCTGCCAAACCAAAGGCAAGTAGTTTGAATCCACTATTATGTGAAAGATGGGCAGTCTCCTCCTCTGCCTTTTATATCCTTTTGAAACCTGCTGACAGCTATGAGTTGGTTCCAGCTCCGTGGTAATGAGGAATTTTTTTAGCTACTAATTAATTATTAGGGAACTCTGGTGGCCTAGTAATAAAGAGCTGTGCTACCAACACGAAGTCATGGTGTTCAGATCCACCAGCTTGCTCCTTGGGAGAAAGATGGGCAGTTACCTCCCATGCAGTTTCCTCCCTCTGAAAATCCACTGGAGGGTCAACTATATGTCAGTTCCAACTCAACAGTACATAACAATAATTAATTATTAAAGCCAGTGGACAGGAAGTTTGGTTTAAGTCTTTTTTTTTATGATTTATTCACTGCAAATACTTTATTTATAAAACACCAAATAGTAACTTTACACATGGACCTCACCTAAGGAACTGCATAGGAATCACATTGACTATACTTGTGGAAGGAATCATTAGAGAAGCTCAATATCAGCAGTCAAAAGTAGGCCAGGGCTGGACTGTGGAACAGATCATCATTTCCTCCAGTGCAAATTCAAATTGAGGCCAAAGAAAATTAAATCAAGGTTGTTTCTTGTGTACCATAGAGTCAGAAGTGACCCATAGCTGACCCTCCAGTGGGTTTTCAGAGGCAGGTAATTGCCTGCAAGGAGATTGTCTATCCTTCTCCCTCGGAGCAGCTGGTGGCCTCGAACCATTTGCCTTTGGGATTGCAATGCAACTTCTTGCCTATGGGTCACCAGAGCTCCCTAAGAATTAAATTCCTTCCCTGGGTTATGTAATTGATACAACTCAAGATACCAGAGATTGTACTGCACTGACTATGATTAGAGAGTTTGCTCATAAGGTGTGCAGTAATGTGCTCAGTACATAGCAAAAGCTTAGTAGTGAAGACAGTTCACAGCACCTAGATCACAAATGCTTGAGAAAGCTTCTGAAATACAGTGATTTCTGGAAGAGAGTCTTCAGCTAGGTACTCCAGAGAAACCGAACCTTTGCACTTGACTGATTGAGAGAAATCTCAAGGAAATGTGGGGAACTTAATTAGTCTTAATTATCAATAGGTAGGCATGACTATAGGCTGCTGGCTTTGGAAGCTACCAGCTTCAGAGGCTGACATGTCCAAAGATCATTGCTAAGAAGCAGGCTTGCAGATGTCTGGCTTTGGAAGTTGGAAGTTCAAAGTTAGCAAGTACAACAAGTCATTGCTTCAAGTCTGGAGACCAAGAGCCAGAAAACCAGATGTAGAGAAAAAAATGCTCACTAGATTTATAATACTGTGTCAATGCAGACTGCATCCCTAAGGAGACCTTTTAATTAAATGAGGCTAATCATACCTTTATGGAATCCTAGCTCATTGACATAGGGGTTAGACTTTACAACAAATGGCATAGTTAGATTATACTAAATATCATTATGACAAAAAAAATCACACTGATAAATGTCAGTAGTTGTAGAAGGGCTTCAGGCCTTTTGTTTATAGGGTCACTATGAGTCGTGTTGAACTCAAAGGCAACAACAACCACCATCATAAAGGGTATTAACTGATAGTATGAGTTTTGGCACACAGAACAGTAAATCTTTTTTTGTTGTTGTTTTAATTTTTAAATTCACAATAACAGATATGTTAAGTATGTTGTACTCCTCTAATATCCACAGTAAACACATCGTGTGTTACCTCTGTTTAATTGAGATTACATTTGAATCTGTTGCTGTGGGTAGTGAGTCCTCAGCATCCTACTAGAACTCAGGGGCTCTGTTTCCAGGTTGATGTTATGTAGTAAGTGCAGTTGAGTCTGTTCCAACTCTTAGTGACTTCTGTGGACAACAGAATGAAACACTGCTTTCTCCGGTGCCATCCTCAGAAGATGTTTGAGTCCATCTTTTAATATACTAACCAATCAAGACTCTTTTCTCTTGGCCACAAACTGTGGAAAAGCTAACGTCTGGATTCCATTCTTCTAATGGCTCTGTCACACTGCAATAATTAAAATCATACACCATACCTTTTCAACATGTATGCAGAGCAGATTATCCGAGAGGCTGGGCTCTATAAGGAGAATTGTGGCAT